>NC_080481.1:5105000-5405000 GCF_030265055.1 Doryrhamphus excisus | reverse complement strand
TGAAAGGCAAACTATTTTGCTGCTGAATGAACTCTGATGGCTTTGGAGCCCATTAGCGGCAGAGCGAAGGAAATCAGCTGTAATTCTCTGCAGCTTTTATGAGATGTAGAGGCGCTCGGCACACTCGCACGCCTCAGATGCCACACATTAATGCGCAACGCTGTTGCTTCACGTCGCAGGGACGCGTTCTGCTGAAGAAAGGAGAGTCGTCACGTCGCTGTGTGGTGTGCATGCATCACATGTGACAAAACCCATAAGGTCAAACCTTATTCGTAGATCCCAGCCTGTTGACAGATTTCCTTTCTCTGCTGCGAGCATCAATAGAAAGCGGTTTAATGCTGCGGTTACTACACGAATGAAAGTTCATTCACTCAACATTTTCCAGCAGGACGATGTTTCGGCAAGGTGTGATCTGGTGTATGTTTCAACACTTGACGCGGTTCACAACTTTGCAACTCGCAACTCAAGCACACGCTCTGTGATGGGTGGCTCGAGTGGCTCATGGACCCGATTCACAATATCCAAGTTTCTCCACATTGCTGTATTCCATTATGTATCCACATTGCAAGTATTCGATGGTTTGACGTGTTGCACACTTTGCATTTTCTACATGCGCTCTGTGACAGGCGACTCGGGTAATTGATTCACAACCTGTTGGGCATGTGTGAGTTTCTAAGTAAAATGCTCTGAGCATGAACTCGGGTAACTGATTCATGACTTCATACGCTCTGTGATGGGTGACTTGAGTGACTCAAGTACTCGATTTACAACTTGACTTTCTATGCATTTCTACTGGGCGTACAACTCGGTGTATCAAGTACCCGATTCCAAGTGACTGTGGATCCCTGCAGTTAGTAAAAGGATGGAGTCTCCCGTCACTACCTCATAACGTCTGCCTGTAATTGGTTCTTAGGTTTACAATTTAAGAAGCATTTCATAACATTTCATTCATTCATTCATTCATTCATTTTCTACCGCTTTTTCCTCACGAGGGGCGCGGGGGTGCTGGAGCCTATCCCAGCTGTCTTTGGGCGAGAGGCGGGGTACACCCTGGACTGGTGGCCAGCCAATCACAGGGCACATATAGACAAACAACCATTCACACTCACATTCATACCTATGGACAATTTGGAGTGGCCAATTAACCTAGCATGTTTTTGGAATGGGGGAGGAAACCGGAGTACCCGGAGAACATGCAAACTCCACACAGAGATGACCGAGGGTGGAATTGAACCCTGGTCTCCTAGCTGTGAGGTCTGCGTGCTAACCACTCATCCGCCGTGCTGCCCTGTAACATTTCATAAGCATTTCATTTCATAGTGTAAAAAGAAGCGAGCAGCACACCATGATGAAAGAAGCCTTTTTGTGATACCAAAGTTTGTGACCTCCATGCTGTTTGTGTGTGCGTGCGCGTGTGTGCGTGCAGTAAACATGCAGTACATTCCAGTTCCTAAGTTCCTATTCCCGATGTGTAAATGCATGCATTGATATTCTGCTGCTGTACTGGAACCTTCACTTCACATTCCAGTGGTGTAAATGCATGCATTGATACTTTGAAAGATGAATCTAGCAATGCTCATATTCTTTGGGAATACATGAATGTGCTTTAAATATGCACAGTAATATTCCAGCAACACTGCTGATGGGAATGCAGTCACCTTGTTCACTTCCAATAATATTGACAAGACTAAGAAGCTGGCTGGAACGAGGGAGTACTCGCTTTGAGGAAGATACAGTTAGCATGCCTGCTAACAACAAGTGACACAAGGAAAAGAGATTTGTGTTGTTTTGAGTACATTCCACTCCTCCACTGTGTTGCTTCTATTTGATGGATGGTTGCTGCTGGATCGGGGCCCGCCCTGATCCTGGTGACAGATGAGGCTCTGCGGGAATAGGCCCCATCAATCAATCAGCGACGGAGCCTCCAGCTCTCGCTCTGGAGCGCTCCACTCGCTGGGCCCGTTTGCCTCCCAGCTGGACTTTAAAGGGCAGAAATGAAGCACTTTTTATTCATCACGCATGACTGAAGTGTAATATTTCTCCTCGTGGCTTCGCAGGACGCCGCCTCGTATTTGCCATCGATTGGTGGGGGGGGGGGGGGGGGCAAATACAGTGGAACATCCAAAATCCCACGCCGTCATCAAACTTTATGAAGTGTACATGTTTGACGCCACATTTTGACATTCTTAAGAGTCATGCTGGTGTACAAGGACGTTACCAGCAGCATGTCATGCACTGCCATGACAACATTAAACTCATCACACAGCAGCTTAACATCCAAGAGTTATACCGCAGGAATATACAAACATAGCAATACAAGTTTCATATGAAACCAACATATTGACGTTTTTATTGTTTTTATTTTATTTCCATATAAACGCTGTAGTTGTCACTGTGTAGCTACAAGCGGGAGCAAATGTGTAGAGATGGAGAAAGAAAGCTTCAATTCTTGGCAGATGGCTCTCACGACAAGACCCCAGTTATTTGCATCTCCTGTCACTGTGAGTGGAACTGTCACGGTCTATGTCGTCGTTGACTTGCCAGAGAGAAGCGGGAAGGTACTGAAGCACTCGGACGTTTATACAGTGGTACCAAGGCCTACTAGCGTCTCAACTAAGGACCCAGCCGTCTCTGGGCTGACGGTTTGCTTGGAGATGCGAGGTCAAATTTGGGTACGTGTTGCTTGTTAATGGCAGGCATGGCATTAGACATCTATATTGGGTCTTGTGTCATTTCAGCGCTAACAGCTCTCTGGGCTCTCTGGGCTCTCTGGTATTAGCAAGAAATAGTAGACATTGGCTGTGTTGGAAACCGCATACTAACTACTACATACTTCCATGTCCATACTATCCACACTCCAATCCATCAGACAGTATGCAAAGCGTTTACACTACAGTGTACTACATGATAACCCACAATGCATTGTCCAAATCGACAGGCTGAAGCTGATTCCACTTTATCTCTAAACTCTTTAATTACATCACTTTATTGAGATTTTTTAAAAATCAGGCGAGAAAGTAGCCGTTTAGATCCCGAGTGTGCCATTTATTTGTCCAAATACCAACCGGTTACAATTTCGTTCAGACGAATTTGGCAAAATTTTAAGCTAGCCGAAGTGAGCAACGCACTTCAGGTTATTTTCACAAAATAAAAAAAACCCTTACTTTTCTCATACAAAAACCTAGTGATAAATCACTGCTTTTACTTTGAAAACAAGAAGCGAACCAACTCGCAATATATCCTGCTTGACACCGCCGTTTGATCCATCCTGCTGCTCAGTGTTCAGCCAACGGTGACATCACGTCGCATTGCATCCTGGGTAATTTGAGTGTGAGTAGTAGGCTGATGATACATACTCAACATTTCTGGGGAATGCAGTATGCATCCGGAAACTTCTCACATACTCAAAAATGACATACTGCCGGTGTAGACACATTGCATACTCTAAGAGTTAGTATGAGTAGTAGTTAAGCATGAGTAGTATGCACTTTCCAACACAGCCATTGACACATCAGTAAAAGATGACATTATCTTTTATTTTAGTAGGTGTGTTCAGGGATGGTCATAAATGTGGGACAAATCACCGCTGGCATTCAGCATTCATGCCGGGGGGGGGGGGGGGGGGGGGGGGGTGAATAAGTGATCATAATGGCCGAAGTGATGCTTCTTTTTTCTACTTTATGCCTCCTTCCTGCTCTTTGCCCATTCTCTTTCTGCAGCTAATCCAGACTTACCTTTCTCTCTGCAATGAGAGCTTCTTCCCTGGAGTTGTCATGCATAGAAGAATTAACCAAGCTAGAGCTGTAGCACGGCGTCACTCGGGGCCAATAGGCAGCCAACGCATCGCATTTTCGCTCACGAATTGCGTGCCAAGTGTGTGAACATAACGCCAACAGTGCACAAACTGACACAGCTAGTTGAAAACAACGCTGAGCAGCGTTTCTGTGTGGTAGAAACATACCCTGGACCCTGGACTCAAGCGGTGTACGAATAAACGGAGAAAGACGCACGTCATGCTTTACATCAACCATGAAACTGGAAATAATTATCATGAAATCATCATAAAACCTTGATAAACTGGACAGAAAAAACGAGTCAGATTTCCGCTCTTAGATTTTTGCTAATTTTGGTTCAGTATCCATGCCAGCCCGACCCGACCTGCACCCGCGCAGAAGCGATGGTTGGAGCCAGACCCTAGAACGATGATGCCCATCACCCCTCCTGCTTGCTCGAATCAGGACATGAAGCGCCAGCCTTTCACTTGACAGGCTGTATTGTGCGACATCATTCCGCTTTGTCTCCAATCATCAGTGGAAGAAAACGTCATGGCGCCGATGAAAGGCAGCGAGAGTCGTTTTGCACCCTTCCTTTTGTTTCCGACAGCCGTCGTTTGAGCGCCAGTCAAAAGAAGAGACAATAATATTTGTTTTAAAGAGCTGGGGCTGCTTCTCTGGCGTGCAGCACACTTAGGGTAGCAAGGCGAGGAAAGACAGAGCGACCAACATGATGAGGAAACGATGGATGGAGGCCAACCAAGAAGAGGAGATTTGGTATTTGGACTGATAGCCATAACGATTGCAGCGGAAATAATCAAACGACCCAATTGGATATAATCACTGACAGACAGACGCATGCCAAGCAGCAGCAGCCAAGCAGCAGCAGCAAAGCAGCGGTAGACAGTGTCTACAGTGGAGGCAGGAGAGCGGCCTGCAGCATGTAGCTGCCAAGGTCACAGCTTCGATTTCTCACATTTTTAAGGAAATATTCACCTAGTATACGAATTCCTCTTGTGAAGCCAAACACAACGTCGTGAAAATGTACTCGAAATGAGCCCGAGTCGCTAATGCCTGCTGGCATGCATCTATTGCGGGTTGATTTAGCCAACTTTGGCCGGCGATGATCACCAATTCAACCCGATTGTTCCGTTCATTCCATCTTATCTATCCGCCGTCATCCACTGGACGGGTTTACTTTGTCTTTTATAGCAGAAATTTAGAGCCAGGAATTTGGAATGGTCTCAACGTGGGACCCACATTATCTTTATCATGGTCTTTAAGTCGCGACCCACTTTTAGTGAAGTCATTTTGCTCACATTTATTGAGTTGATTTCAGCTCTATTTAGTTTTTCCTGCTTTTATTTCAGTCATGAGCACCAAATGTAAAGAACAAACCCATTTTTCTATTTTTGTATATAACCAGCACACAAAGTTTTCTAGATCTTCCATGATCTGCACCTATTCAACTGATTTCTTTGGATTTCCTGCGTCTTTTTTTATGTATTCCAGTTGAGTTGATAATAAAGGCGATGTATCTTTTTGGCTTTGAACATCCAGCCATATGTGTTGGATCTCCAACCGCATCCGGAAGTAGAGACAGTCCAAGTTCCTTCAAGACGTCTCTCAATGGTAAGTAGCTTAAGTAGCTACGGCATGGGTAACCTATAATGTGTTTTGCGGGACTACACGTGTTAAAAAAACACTGGTGTAGAGCCACTAAGTGTGGTGGGAAAAGGCTATTAGCAACCTGGCTTCCTCTATGCTATAATGCTACACAGACGAACGCTTTTGCTCCATGACTTCCACTAAATAAAGATAGTTAGGACACTCGTGAACTGTTACTTACTGCTGGCTCTTCTTACTCTTCCACACCACCAAGTAACGTTGGAAAGGCGTAGGGCTTCAGCAAGTTTGTGGGCTAGTCCAGCTGCATCGTGAACTAACGTCATAGAAGATTAATAATGTTAACAATTAACAAAAACGTCTTCAACAAAATTTTCATAATCAACCGAGACAATGATACATTGTTTACAGAAACATCAAACACAATTTGGAGTCGTGGACCAACCTAGTAAAAGAATTTTGCTAAACAATAAAGATGATTTTGATCTAGCATAGCATAGCATAGCATAGCATAGCATAGCATAGCATGGCATAGCATAGCATAGCATGCCTTTCCTGCTATGACCAACCAAACAAAACATGATACCTTGTTGGATGTTGCGCATCCAAGAGAAGCTTCATTAGTTTTCTGAGCATGAAAGGAAAGATGGAAGAGAAGATGCTAACGTCCTCCAAGGACTTTGCTGTTAGAATCCCATTTACCGCTCTTTTACTTCCTAGTACTTTATCGTAGTCATGTGAACTACTTTTTATTGAAGCTACAAAAGAAAGAATCATGACAAACAATAATAATAATAACTAGAAAATTCCCGCGGAAATTTTGATGGACTGGCCACCTGTGCTGTGAACCTCGGACCCGGTGCACCAACGGCTACCGCGGTAGCACCTAGCAAGAAAGCCTCAAGTACGGAAAAGGTTGATGCAGTCCCATAGTGTCCCCACATCATGCCAAGAGTGTATTTGCCTTTAAACTTGAGTAAATTAGCTAAAATGCTAAAATGCTAAAATGCTAACATGATAACGGCTACCGTGCTAACACGTAGCAAAACAGCCTCAGGTCCTGAAAAGTTTGGGGCAGTCCTACAGTGTCCCCACATCATGTCATGTGTGTATTTTCCTTTAGATATGAGTAAATTAGCTCAAATGCTAACATGCTAACAGTCATCATGCTAGCACCTAGCAAGAGGGCCTCAAGTTTAGAAAGTACCAAGGTTGTCCTATAACCTCCCCACATCATGACATGTGCTTAGTAGCCTTTAATCATGAGTAAATTAGCTTAAATGCTAACATGCTAACAGTTATCATGCTAGCACCTAGCAAGAGAACCTCAACTTTAGAAAGTGCCAAGGTTGTCCTGTAACATCCCTACACCATGCCATGTGTGTATTTGCCTGTATACATGAGTAAATTAGCTTAAATGCTAACATGCTAACGGCTACCATGCTAGCACCTAGCAAGAGGGTTTCAAGTTTACAAAGTGCCAAGGTTGTCCTATAACCTCCCTATATCATGCCATGTGTGTATTTGCCTTTAAACGTGAGTAAATTAGCTTAAATGCTAACATGCTAACGGCTACCATGCTAGCACCTAGCAAGAGAGCCTCAAGTTTAGAAAGTGCCAAGGTTGTCCTATAACCTCCCCACATCATGTCATGTGTGTATTTGCCTTTAAACGTGAGTAAATTAGCTTAAATGCTGACATGCTACAATCATTATGCTAGCACCTAGCAAGAGAGCCTCAAGTTTAGAAAGTGCCAAGGTTGTCCTATAACCTCCCTACACCATGCCATGTGTGTATTTGCCTTTAGACATGAGTAAATTAGCTTAAATGCTAACATGCTAACGGCTACCATGCTAGCACCTAGCAAGAGAGCATCAAGTTGAGAAAGTGCCAAGGTTGTCCTATAACCTCCCTACATCATGCCATGTGTGTATTTGCCTTTAGATGTGAGTAAATTAGCTTAAATGCTAACATGCTAACATGCTAGCAATTAGCATTTAGCCACAGAGAGACTTCAGAAGTTTATCTCAAAAATTAGCCATCAATCACGTTTCTACGTGGCCGTATGGCTGAGCTACAAGGCTGTGAAAAGTCTGTAAATTCTCATTCTTTTCACTGGCATGAGCTGTTCTAAAAATAGCCCAAATGTCCCTAATTTTTTGAACCATTGATTTTTGCATTTTTCAAACGCGAATAGCGTCGCCATGGTTACACAAAACGTTCCAAAAAATAAATACCGCTGTAGTCCCGAGTGCCACGTTTCTGACGGTGTAACATGTGTGGGGATCCTTCCTGCGGTTTTGGCCGCATTACGCGCACAAAAGTGGGAAGATTAAGATATAAGAATAACTAGAAAATTCCCGCGGAAATTTTGATGGACTGGCCACCTGTGCTGTGAACCTCGGGCCCGGTGGGCCAACGGCTACCGCGGTAGCACCTAGCAAGAACGCCTCAAGTACAGAAAAAGTTGATGCAGTCCCATAGTGTCCCCACATCATGCCAAGTGTGTAATTGCCTTTAAACTTGAGTAAATTAGCTTAAATGCTAACATGCTAACAATCATTATGCTAGCACCTAGCAAGAGAGCCTCAAGTTTAGAAACTGCCAAGGTTGTCCTATAACCTCCCTACATCATGCCATGTGTGTATTTGCCTTTAGACATGAGTAAATTAGCTTAAATGCTAACATGCTAGCACCTAGCAAGACAGCCTTAAGTTTAGAAACTGCCAAGGATGTCCTATGACGTCCCTGCATCATGCATGTGTGTATTTGCCTTTAAACGTGAGCAAATTAGCTTAAATGCTAACATGCTAACAGTCATCATGCTAGCACCTAGCAAGAGAGTCCCAAGTTTAGAAAGTGTCAAGGTTGTCCTATCACCTCCCTACATCATACCATGTGTGTATTTGCCTTTAAACGTGAGTAAATTAGCTTAAATGCTAACATGCTAACAATCATTACGCTAGCACCTAGCAAGAGAGCCTCAGGTTTAGAAAGTGCCAAGGTTGTCCTATAACCTCCCTACATCATGCCATGTGTGTATTTGCCTTTAGACATGAGTAAATTAGCTTAAATGTTAACATGCTAACGGCTACCATGCTAGCACCTAGCAAGAGAGCATCAAGTTGAGAAAGTGCCAAGGTTGTCCTATAACCTCCCCACATCATGTCATGTGTGTATTTGCATTTAAACATTAGTAAATTAGCTTAAAAGCTAACATGCTAACAATCATTATGCTAGCACCTAGCAAGAGAGCCTCAAGTTTAGAAAGTGCCAAGGTTGTCCTATAACCTCCCTACACCATGCCATATGTGTATTTGCCTGAAGACATGAGTAAATTAGCTTAAATGCTAACATGCTAACGGCTACCATGCTAGCACCTAGCAAGAGAGCATCAAGTTGAGAAAGTGCCAAGGTTGTCCTATAACCTCCCTACATCATGCCATGTGTGTATTTGCCTTTAGACATGAGTAAATTAGCTTAAATGCTAACATGCTAACGGCTACCATGCTAGCACCGAGCAAGAGGGTTTCAAGTTTACAAAGTGCCAAGGTTGTCCTATAACCTCCCTACATCATGCCATGTGTGTATTTGCCTTTAAACGTGAGTAAATTAGCTTAGATGCTAACATGCTAACAGTTATCATGCTAGCACCTAGCAAGAGAGCCTCAAGTTTAGAAAGCGCCAAGGTTGTCCTATAACCTCCCTACACCATGCCATGTGTGTATTTGCCTGAAGACATGAGCAAATTAGCTTAAATGCTAACATGCTAACGGCTACCATGCTAGCACCTAGCAAGAGAGCATCAAGTTTAGAAAGTGCCAAGGTTGTCCTATAACCTCCCTACATCATGCCATGTGTGTATTTGCCTTTAGACATGAGTAAATTAGCTTTAATGCTAACATGCTAACAATCATTATGCTAGCACCTAGCAAGAGAGCCTCAAGTTTAGAAAGTGCCAAGGTTGTCCTATAACCTCCCTACATCATGTCATGTGTGTATTTGCATTTAGACATGAGTAAATTAGCTTAAATGCTAACACGCTAACGGCTAACATGCTAGCACCTAGCAAGAGAGTTTCAAGTTTACAAAGTGGAAAGGTTGTCCTTCAACCTCCCTATATCATGCCATGTGTGTATTTGCCTTTAAACGTGAGTAAATTAGCTTAAATGCTAACATGCTAACAGTTATCATGCTAGCACCTAGCAAGAGACCCTCAAGTTTAGAAAGTGCCAAGGTTGTCCTATAACCTCCCTACATCATGCCATGTGTGTATTTTCCTTTAGACATGAGTAAATTAGCTTAAATGCTAACATGCTAACGGCTAACATGCTAGCACCTAGCAAGACAGCCTCAAGTTTAGAAACTACCAAGGTTGTCCTATAACCTCCCCACATCATGTCATGTGTGTATTTGCCTTTAAACGTGAGTAAATTAGCTTAAATGCTAACATGCTAACAATCATTATGCTAGCACCTAGCAAGAGAGCCTCAAGTTTAGAAAGTGCCAAGGTTGTCCTATAACCTCCCTACACCATGCCATATGTGTATTTGCCTTTAGACATGACTAAATTAGCTTAAATGCTAACATGCTAACGGCTACCATGCTAGCACCTAGCAAGAGAGCCTCAAGTTTAGAAACTGCTAAGGTTGTCCTATAACCTCCCTACATCATGCCATGTGTGCAATTGCCTTTAAACGTGAGAAAATTAGCTTAAATGCTAACATGCTAACGGGTCCATGCTAGCACCTAGCAAGAGAGCCTCAAGTTTAGAAACTGCCAAGGTTGTCCTAGAACCTCCCTGCATCATGCCATGGGTGTATTTGCCTTTAAACATGAGTAAATTAGCTTAAATGCTAACATGCTAACATGCTAACAATTAGCATTTAGCCACAGAGAGAGTTCAGAAGTTTATCTAAAAAATGAGCCATCAACCACGTTTCTACGTGGCCGTATGGCTGAGCTACAAGGCTGTGAAATGTCTGTAAATTCTCGTTTTCTCTGGAATGCGGCTGTTCTAAAAATAGAATTCTGTACCTAATCAACTGGCCCATTTTTGAACGTTTCGGTTAATAGCGTCGCCATGGTTACACAAAACGTTCCAAAAAATAAATACCGCTGTAGTCCCGAGCGTCACGATTCCGACGGTGTAACATGTGTGGGGGTCCTTCTTGCGGTTTTTGCCGCATTACGCGCAAAAAAAGTGGAAGATTAAGATATAAGAATAATAAAAATTGGTAAACACCACAAGGAATAACAATATGGGCTGGCTCAGTAGCCAGCCCATAGACTGCTACTGCAAGTAGCAGTCTATGGGCTGGCTACTGGGCCAGTCCATAACTAGAAAATTCCCGCGGAAATTTTGATGGACTGGCCACCTGTGCTGTGAACCTCGGGCCCGGTGCGCCAACGGCTACCGCGGTAGCACCTAGCAAGAAAGCCTCAAGTGCGGAAAAGGTTGATGCAGTCCCATAGTGTCCCCACATCATGCCAAGTGTGTATTTGCCTTTAAACTTGAGTAAATTAGCTAAAATGCTAACATGCTAACGGCTACCGTGCTAACACATAGCAAAACAGCCTCAGGTCCTGAAAAGTTTGGGGCAGTCCTACAGTGTCCCCACATCATGCCATGTGTGTATTTTCCTCTAGACATGAGTAAATTAGCTAAAATGCTGACATGCTAACAGTCATCATGCTAGCACCTAGCAAGAGGGCCTCAAGTTTAGAAAGTACCAAGGTTGTCCTATAACCTCCCCACATCATGACATGTGCTTAGTAGCCTTTAGGCATGAGTAAATTAGCTTAAATGCTAGCATGCTAACAGTTATCATGCTAGCACCTAGCAAGAGAACCTCAACTTTAGAAAGTGCCAAGGTTGTCCTGTAACATCCCTACACCATGCCCTGTGTGTATTTGCCTGTAGACATGAGTAAATTAGCTTAAATGCTAACATGCTAACAGGCATTATGCTAGCACCTAGCAAGAGAGCCTCAAGTTTAGAAAGTGCCAAGGATGTCCTATAACGTCCCTGCATCATGCATGTGTTAATTTGCCTTTAAACATGAGCAAAGTAGCTTAAATGCTAACATGCTAACAGTCATCATGCTAGCACCTAGCAAGAGAGCCTCAAGTTTAGAAAGTGCCAAGGTTGTCCTATAACCTCCCTACATCATGCCATGTGTGTATTTGCCTTTAGACATGAGTAAATTAGCTTAAATGCTAACATGCTAACGGCTAACATGCTAGCAACTACCAAGAGGGCCTCAAGTTTAGAAAGTGCCAAGGTTGTCCTATAACCTCCCTACATCATGCCATGTGTGAATTTGCCTGTAGACATAAGTAAATTAGCTTAAATGCTAACATGCGAACGGCTACCATGCTAGCAACTAGCAAGAGGGCCTCAAGTTTAGAAAGTGCCAAGGTTGTCCTATAAACTCCCTACATCATGCCATGTGTGTATTTTCCTTTAGACATGAGTAAATTAGCTTAAATGCTAGCATGCTAACGGCTAACATGCTAGCACCTAGCAAGACAGCCTCAAGTTTAGAAACTGCCAAGGATGTCCTATAACGTCCCTGCATCATGCATGTGTGTATTTGCCTTTAAACATTAGCAAATTAGCTTAAATGCAAACATGCTAACAGCCATCATGCTAGCACCTAGCAAGAGAGTCTTAAGTTTAGAAAGTGCCAAGGTTGTCCTATAACCTCCCTACATCATGCCATGTGTGTATTTGCCTTTAGACATGAGCAAATTAGCTTAAATGCTAACATGCTAACGGCTAACATGCTACCACATAGCAAGACAGCCTCAAGTTTAGAAACTGCAAAGGATGTCCAATAACGTCCCTGCATCATGCATGTGTGTATTTGCCTTTAAACATGAGCAAATTAGCTTAAATGCTAACATGCTAACAGTCATCATGCTAGCACCTAGCAAGAGAGTCCCAACTTTAGAAAGTGCCAAGGTTGTCCTATAACCTCCCTACATCATGCCATCTGTGTATTTGCCTTTAGACATGAGCAAATTAGCTTAAATGCTAACATGCTAACGGCTAACATGCTAGCACCTAGCAAGACAGCCTCAAGTTTAGAAACTGCCAAGGTTGTCATATAACGTCCTTGCATCATGCATGTGTGTATTTGCCTTTAAACATAAGCAAATTAGCTTAAATGCTAACATGCTAACAGTCATCATGCTAGCACCTAGCAAGAGAGTCCCAAGTTTAGAAAGTGCCAAGGTTGTCCTATAACCTCCCCACATCATGCCATGTGTGTATTTGCCTTTAAACGTGAGTAAATTAGCTTAAATGCTAACATGCTAACAATCATTATGCTAGCACCTAGCAAGAGAGTCCCAACTTTAGAAAGTGCCAAGGTTGTCCTATAACCTCCCTACATCATGCCATCTGTGTATTTGCCTTTAGACATGAGCAAATTAGCTTAAATGCTAACATGCTAACGGCTAACATGCTACCACATAGCAAGACAGCCTCAAGTTTAGAAACTGCAAAGGATGTCCAATAACGTCCCTGCATCATGCATGTGTGTATTTGCCTTTAAACATGAGCAAATTAGCTTAAATGCTAACATGCTAACAGTCATCATGCTAGCACCTAGCAAGAGAGTCCCAACTTTAGAAAGTGCCAAGGTTGTCCTATAACCTCCCTACATCATGCCATCTGTGTATTTGCCTTTAGACATTAGCAAATTAGCTTAAATGCTAACATGCTAACGGCTAACATGCTAGCACCTAGCAAGACAGCCTCAAGTTTAGAAACTGCCAAGGTTGTCCTATAACGTCCCTGCATCATGCATGTGTGTATTTGCCTTTAAACATAAGCAAATTAGCTTAAATGCTAACATGCTAACAGTCATCATGCTAGCACCTAGCAAGAGAGTCCCAAGTTTAAAAAGTGCCAAGGTTGTCCTATAACCTCCCTACATCATGCCATGTGTGTATTTGCCTTTAAATGTGAGTAAATTAGCTAAAATGTTAACATGCTAACAGTCGTCATGCTAGCACCTAGCAAGAGAGCCTCAAGTTTAGAAAGTGCCAAGGTTGTCCTATAACCTCCCTACATCATGCCATGTGTGTATTTGCCTTTAGACATAAGTCAATTAGCTTAAATGCTAACATGCTAACGGCTAACATGCTAGCACCTAGCAAGACAGCCTCAAGTTTAGAAACTACCAAGGTTGTCCTATAACCTCCCCACATCATGTCATGTGTGTATTTGCCTTTAAACGTAAGTAAATTAGCTTAAATGCTAACATGCTAACAATCATTATGCTAGCACCTAGCAAGAGAGCCTCAAGTTTAGAAAGTGCCAAGGTTGTCCTATAACCTCCCTACACCATGCCATATGTGTATTTGCCTTTAGACATGAGTAAATTAGCTTAAATGCTAACATGCTAACGGCTACCATGCTAGCACCTAGCAAGAGAGCCTCAAGTTTAGAAACTGCTAAGGTTGTCCTATAACCTCCCTACATCATGCCATGTGTGCAATTGCCTTTAAACGTGAGAAAATTAGCTTAAATGCTAACATGCTAACGGGTCCATGCTAGCACCTAGCAAGAGAGCCTCAAGTTTAGAAACTGCCAAGGTTGTCCTAGAACCTCCCTGCATCATGCCATGGGTGTATTTGCCTTTAAACATGAGTAAATTAGCTTAAATGCTAACATGCTAACATGCTAACAATTAGCATTTAGCCACAGAGAGAGTTCAGAAGTTTATCTAAAAAATGAGCCATCAACCACGTTTCTACGTGGCCGTATGGATGAGCTACAAGGCTGTGAAATGTCTGTAAATTCTCGTTTTCTCTGGAATGCGGCTGTTCTAAAAATAGAATTCTGTACCTAATCAACTGGCCCATTTTTGAACGTTTCGGTTAATAGCGTCGCCATGGTTACACAAAACGTTCCAAAAAATAAATACCGCTGTAGTCCCGAGCGTCACGATTCCGACGGTGTAACATGTGTGGGGGTCCTTCTTGCGGTTTTGGCCGCATTACGCGCGCAAAAAAGGGAAGATTAAGATATAATAATAACTAGAAAATTCCCGCGGAAATTTTGATGGACTGGCCACCTGTGCTGTGAACCTCGGGCCCGGTGTGCCAACGGCTACCGCGGTAGCACCTAGCAAGAAAGCCTCAAGTGCGGAAAAGGTTGATGCAGTCCCATAGTGTCCCCACATCATGCCAAGTGTGTATTTGCCTTTGAACTTGAGTAAATTAGCTAAAATGCTAACATGCTAACAATCATTATGCTAGCACCTTGCAAGAGAGCCTCAAGTTTAGAAAGTGCCAAGGTTGTCCGATAACCTCCCTACATCATGCCATGTGTGTATTTGCCTTTAAACGTGAGTAAATTAGCTTAAATGCTAACATGCTAACAGTTATCATGCTAGCACCTAGCAAGAGCGCCTCAAGTTTAGAAAGTGCCAAGGTTGTCCTATAACCTCCCTACATCATGCCATGTGTGTATTTGCCTTTAAATGTGAGTAAATTAGCTTAAATGCTAACATGCTAACAGTCGTCATGCTAGCACCTAGCAAGAGAGTCCCAAGTTTAGAAAGTGCCAAGGGTGTCCTATAACCTCCCTACATCATGCCATGTGTGTATTTGCCTTTAGACATGAGTAAATTAGCTTAAATGCTAACATGCTAACGGCTAACATGCTAGCACCTAGCAAGAGAGTTTCAAGTTTACAAAGTGCCAAGGTTGTCCTTCAACCTCCCGACATCATGCCATGTGTGTGTTTGCCTTTAGACATGAGTAAATTAGCTTAAATGCTAACATGCTAACGGCTAACATGCTAGCACCTAGCAAGACGGCCTCAAGTTTAGAAACTGCCAAGGTTGTCCTATAACCTCCAGACATCATGCCATGTGTGTATTTGCCTTTAGACATGAGTAAATTAGCTTAAATGCTAACATGCTAACGGCTACCATGCTAGCACCTAGCAAGAGGGCCTCAAGTTCAGAAACTGCCAAGGTTGTCCTATAACCTCCCCACATCATGCCATCTGTGTATTTGCCTTTAAATGTGAGTAAATTAGCTTAGATGCTAACACGCTAACGGCTAACATGCTAGCACCTAGCAAGACAGCCTCAAGTTTAGAAAGTGCCAAGGATGTCCTATAACGTCCCTGCATCATGCCAAGTGTGTATTTGCCTTTAAACATGAGCAAATTAGCTTAAATGCTAACATGCTAACAGTCATCATGCTAGCACCTAGCAAGACAGCCTCAAGTTTAGAAACTGCCAAGGTTGTCCTATAACCTCCCTACATCATGCCATGTGTGTATTTGCCTTTAGACATGAGTAAATTAGCTTAAATGCTAACATGCTAACGGCTAACATGCTAGCACCGAGCAAGACAGCCTCAAGTTTAGAAACTGCCAAGGATGTCCTATAACGTCCCTGCATCATGTCATGTGTGTATTTGCCTTTAAACGTAAGTAAATTAGCTTAAATGCTAACATGCTAACCATCATTATGCTAGCACCTAGCAAGAGAGCCTCAAGTTTAGAAAGTGCCAAGGTTGTCCTATAACCTCCCTACATCATGCCATGTGTGGATTTGCCTTTAGACATGAGTAAATTAGCTTAAATGCTAACATGCTAACGGCTAACATGCTAGCACCTAGCAAGAGAGCCTCAAGTTTAGAAACTGCCAAGGTTGTACTATGACCTCCCTACATCATGCCATGTGTGTATTTGCCTTTAGACATGAGTAAATTAGCTTAAATGCTAACATGCTAACATGCTAGCAATTAGCATTTAGCCACAGAGAGAGTTCAGACGTTTATCTCAAAAATGAGCCATCAATCACGTTTCTACGTGGCCGTATGGCTGAGCTAAAAGGCTGTGAAAAGTCTGTAAATTCTCGTTTTCTATGTGCTGTTCTAAAAATAGAACAGCGATTCCCTAATCAAGTGGCCCATTTTTTAACGTTTTCGTTAATAGCGTCGCCATGGTTACACAAAACTTTCCAAAAATTAAATACCGCTGTAGTCCCGAGCGCCACGTTTCCGGCGGTGTAACATGTGTAGGGGTCCTTCTTGCGGTTTTGGCCGCATTACGCGCGCAAAAAGTGGAAGATTAAGATATAAGAATAAAAAAAATAATAATAACTAAACAGCAATAACAATATGGGCTGGCTCAGTAGCCAGCCCATAGACTGCTACTGCAAGTAGCAGTCTATGGGCTGGCTACTGGGCCAGTCCATAACTAGAAAATTCCCGCGGAAATTTTGATGGACTGGCCACCTGTGCTGTGAACCTCGGGCCCGGTGTGCCAACGGCTACCGTGGTAGCACCTAGCAAGAAAGCCTCAAGTACGGAAAAAGTTGATGCAGTCCAATAGTGTCCCCACATCATGCCAAGTGTGTAATTGCCTTTAAACTTGAGTAAATTAGCTTAAATGCTAACATGCTAACAATCATTATGCTAGCACCTAGCAAGAGAGCCTCAAGTTTAGAAAGTGCCAAGGTTGTCCTATAACCTCCCTACATCATGCCATGTGTGTATTTGCCTTTAAATGTGAGTAAATTAGCTTAAATGCTAACATGCTAACAGTTATCATGCTAGCACCTAGCAAGAGAGCCTCAAGTTAAAAAAGTGCCAAGGTTGTCCTATAACCTCCCTATATCATGCCATGTGTGTATTTGCCTTTAGACATGAGTAAATTAGCTTAAATGCTAACATGCTAGCACCTAGCAAGACAGCCTTAAGTTTAGAAACTGCCAAGGATGTCCTATGACGTCCCTGCATCATGCATGTGTGTATTTGCCTTTAAACGTGAGCAAATTAGCTTAAATGCTAACATGCTAACAGTCATCATGCTAGCACCTAGCAAGAGAGTCCCAAGTTTAGAAAGTGCCAAGGTTGTCCTATCACCTCCCTACATCATGCCATGTGTGTATTTGCCTTTAAACATGAGTAAATTAGCTTAAATGCTAACATGCTAACAATCATTATGCTAGCACCTAGCAAGAGAGCCTCAAGTTTAGAAAGTGCCAAGGTTGTTCTATATCCTCCCTACATCATGCCATGTGTGTATTTGCCTTTAGACATGAGTAAATTAGCTTAAATGCTAACATGCTAACGGCTACCATGCTAGCACCTAGCAAGAGAGCATCAAGTTGAGAAAGTGCCAAGGTTGTCCGACAACCTCCCCACATCATGTCATGTGTGTATTTGCCTTTAAACATGAGTAAATTAGCTTAAATGCTAACATGCTAACAATCATTATGCTAGCACCTAGCAAGAGAGCCTCAAGTTTAGAAAGTGCCAAGGTTGTCCTATAACCTCCCTACACCATGCCATATGTGTATTTGCCTGAAGACATGAGTAAATTAGCTTAAATGCTAACATGCTAACGGCTACCATGCTAGCACCTAGCAAGAGAGCATCAAGTTGAGAAAGTGCCAAGGTTGTCCTATAACCTCCCTACATCATGCCATGTGTGTATTTGCCTTTAGACATGAGTAAATTAGCTTAAATGCTAACATGCTAACGGCTACCATGCTAGCACCTAGCAAGAGGGTTTCAAGTTTACAAAGTGCCAAGGTTGTCCTATAACCTCCCTATATCATGCCATGTGTGTATTTGCCTTTAAACGTGAGTGAATTAGCTTAGATGCTAACATGCTAACAGTTATCATGCTAGCACCTAGCAAGAGAGCCTCAAGTTTAGAAAGCGCCAAGGTTGTCCTATAACCTCCCTACACCATGCCATGTGTGTATTTGCCTGAAGACATGAGTAAATTAGCTCAAATGCTAACATGCTAACGGCTACCATGCTAGCACCTAGCAAGAGAGCATCAAGTTTAGAAAGTGCCAAGGTTGTCCTACAACCTCCCTACATCATGCCATGTGTGTATTTGCCTTTAGACATGAGTAAATTAGCTTAAATGCTAACATGCTAACGGCTACCATGCTAGCACCTAGCAAGAGGGTTTCAAGTTTACAAAGTGCCAAGGTTGTCCTATAACCTCCCTATATCATGCCATGTGTGTATTTGCCTTTAAACGTGAGTAAATTAGCTTAGATGCTAACATGCTAACAGTTATCATGCTAGCACCTAGCAAGAGAGCCTCAAGTTTAGAAAGCGCCAAGGTTGTCCTATAACCTCCCTACACCATGCCATGTGTGTATTTTCATTTAGACATGAGTAAATTAGCTTAAATGCTAACATGCTAACGGGTCCATGCTAGCACCTAGCAAGAGAGCATCAAGTTTAGAAACTGCCAAGGTTGTCCTAGAACCTCCCTGCATCATGCAATGGGTGTATTTGCCTTTAAACATGAGTAAATTAGCTTAAATGCTAACATGCTAACATGCTAACAATTAGCATTTAGCCACAGAGAGAGTTCAGAAGTTTATCTAAAAAATGAGCCATCAACCACGTTTCTACGTGGCCGTATGGCTGAGCTACAAGGCTGTGAAATGTCTGTAAATTCTCGTTTTCTCTGGAATGCGGCTGTTCTAAAAATAGAATTCTGTACCTAATCAACTGGCCCATTTTTGAACGTTTCGGTTAATAGCGTCGCCATGGTTACACAAAACGTTCCAAAAAATAAATACCGCTGTAGTCCCGAGCGTCACGATTCCGACGGTGTAACATGTGTGGGGGTCCTTCTTGCGGTTTTGGCCGCATTACGCGCAAAAAAAGTGGAAGATTAAGATATAAGAATAATAAAAATTGGTAAACACCACAAGGAATAACAATATGGGCTGGCTCAGTAGCCAGCCCATAGACTGCTACTGCAAGTAGCAGTCTATGGGCTGGCTACTGGGCCAGTCCATAACTAGAAAATTCCCGCGGA
Source organism: Doryrhamphus excisus (assembly GCF_030265055.1). Lineage (NCBI taxonomy): Eukaryota > Metazoa > Chordata > Actinopteri > Syngnathiformes > Syngnathidae > Doryrhamphus > Doryrhamphus excisus. The sequence goes on along the minus strand of NC_080481.1, from coordinate 5,385,770 downwards.
AATTTTGATGGACTGGCCACCTGTGCTGTGAACCTCGGGCCCGGTGCGCCAACGGCTACCGCGGTAGCACCTAGCAAGAAAGCCTCAAGTACGGAAAAAGTTGATGCAGTCCCATAGTGTCCCCACATCATGCCAAGTGTGTAATTGCCTTTAAACTTGAGTAAATTAGCTTAAATGCTAACATGCTAACAATCATTATGCTAGCACCTAGCAAGAGAGCCTCAAGTTTAGAAAGTGCCAAGGTTGTCCTATAACCTCCCTACATCATGCCATGTGTGTATTTGCCTTTAAATGTGAGTAAATTAGCTTAAATGCTAACATGCTAACAGTTATCATGCTAGCACCTAGCAAGAGAGCCTCAAGTTTAGAAAGTGCCAAGGTTGTCCTATAACCTCCCTATATCATGCCATGTGTGTATTTGCCTTTAGACATGAGTAAATTTGCTTAAATGCTAACATGCTAGCACCTAGCAAGACAGCCTTAAGTTTAGAAACTGCCAAGGATGTCCTATGACGTCCCTGCATCATGCATGTGTGTATTTGCCTTTAAACGTGAGCAAATTAGCTTAAATGCTAACATGCTAACAGTCATCATGCTAGCACCTAGCAAGAGAGTCCCAAGTTTAGAAAGTGCCAAGGTTGTCCTATCACCTCCCTACATCATGCCATGTGTGTATTTGCCTTTAGACATGAGTAAATTAGCTTAAATGCTAACATGCTAACGGCTACCATGCTAGCACCTAGCAAGAGAGCATCAAGTTGAGAAAGTGCCAAGGTTGTCCTACAACCTCCCCACATCATGTCATGTGTGTATTTGCCTTTGAACATGAGTAAATTAGCTTAAATGCTAACATGCTAACAATCATTATGCTAGCACTTAGCAAGAGAGCCTCAAGTTTAGAAAGTGCCAAGGTTGTCCTATAACCTCCCTACACCATGCCATATGTGTATTTGCCTGAAGACATGAGTAAATTAGCTTAAATGCTAATATGCTAACGGCTACCATGCTAGCACCTAGCAAGAGAGCATCAAGTTTAGAAACTACCAAGGTTGTCCTATAACCTCCCCACATCATGTCATGTGTATATTTGCCTTTAAACGTGAGTAAATTAGCTAAAATGCTAAAATGCTAAAATGCTAACATGATAACGGCTACCGTGCTAACACGTAGCAAAACAGCCTCAGGTCCTGAAAAGTTTGGGGCAGTCCTACAGTGTCCCCACATCATGCCATGTGTGTATTTTCCTTTAGATATGAGTAAATTAGCTAAAATGCTAACATGCTAACAGTCATCATGCTAGCACCTAGCAAGAGGGCCTCAAGTTTAGAAAGTACCAAGGTTGTCCTATAACCTCCCCACATCATGACATGTGCTTAGTAGCCTTTAATCATGAGTAAATTAGCTTAAATGCTAACATGCTAACAGTTATCATGCTAACACCTAGCAAGAGAACCTCAACTTTAGAAAGTGCCATGGTTGTCCTGTAACATCCCTACACCATGCCATGTGTGTATTTGCCTGTATACATGAGTAAATTAGCTTAAATGCTAACATGCTAACGGCTACCATGCTAGCACCTAGCAAGAGGGTTTCAAGTTTACAAAGTGCCAAGGTTGTCCTATAACCTCCCTATATCATGCCATGTGTGTATTTGCCTTTAAACGTGAGTAAATTAGCTTAAATGCTAACATGCTAACAGTTATCATGCTACCACCTAGCAAGAGAGCCTCAAGTTTAGAAAGTGCCAAGGTTGCCCTATAACCTCCCTACATCATGCCATGTGTGTATTTGCCTTTAGACATGAGTAAATTAGCTTAAATGCTAACATGCTAGCACCTAGCAAGACAGCCTTAAGTTTAGAAACTGCCAAGGATGTCCTATGACGTCCCTGCATCATGCATGTGTGTATTTGCCTTTAAACGTGAGCAAATTAGCTTAAATGCTAACATGCTAACAGTCATCATGCTAGCACCTAGCAAGAGAGTCCCAAGTTTAGAAAGTGCCAAGGTTGTCCTATCACCTCCCTACATCATGCCATGTGTGTATTTGCCTTTAAACGTGAGTAAATTAGCTTAAATGCTAACATGCTAACAATCATTATGCTAGCACCTAGCAAGAGAGCCTCAAGTTTAGAAAGTGCCAAGGTTGTCCTATAACCTACCTACATCATGCCATGTGTGTATTTGCCTTTAGACATGAGTAAATTAGCTTAAATGTTAACATGCTAACGGCTACCACGCTAGCACCTAGCAAGAGAGCATCAAGTTGAGAAAGTGCCAAGGTTGTCCTATAGCCTCCCTACATCATGCCATGTGTGTATTTGCCTTTAGACATGAGTAAATTAGCTTAAATGCTAACATGCTAACGGCTACCATGCTAGCACCTAGCAAGAGGGTTTCAAGTTTACAAAGTGCCAAGGTTGTCCTATAACCTCCCTATATCATGCCATGTGTGTATTTGCCTTTAAACGTGAGTAAATTAGCTTAGATGCTAACATGCTAACAGTTATCATGCTAGCACCTAGCAAGAGAGCCTCAAGTTTAGAAAGCGCCAAGGTTGTCCTATAACCTCCCTACACCATGCCATGTGTGTATTTGTCTGAAGACATGAGTAAATTAGCTTAAATGCTAACATGCTAACGGCTAACATGCTATCACCTAGCAAGAGAGTTTCAAGTTTACAAAGTGCCAAGGTTGTCCTTCAACCTCCCTATATCATGCCATGTGTGTATATGCCTTTAAACGTGAGTAAATTAGCTTAAATGCTAACATGCTGACAGTTATCATGCTAGCACCTAGCAAGAGACCCTCAAGTTTAGAAAGTGCCAAGGTTGTCCTATAACCTCCCTACATCATGCCATGTGTGTATTTGCCTTTAGACATGAGTAAATTAGCTTAAATGCTAACATGCTAACGGCTAACATGCTAGCACCTAGCAAGACAGCCTCAAGTTTAGAAACTGCCAAGGATGTCCTATAACGTCCCTGCATCATGCATATGTGTATTTGCCTTTAAACATGAGCAAATTAGCTTAAATGCTAACATGCTAACAGTCATCATGCTAGCACCTAGCAAGAGAGTCCCAAGTTTAGAAAGTGCCAAGGTTGTCCTATAACATCCCTACATCATGCCATGTGTGTATTTGCCTTTAGACATGAGTAAATTAGCTTAAATGCTAACATGCTAACGGCTAACATGCTAGCACCTAGCAAGAGAGCCTCAAGTTTAGAAACTACCAAGGTTGTCCTATAACCTCCCCACATCATGTCATGTGTATATTTGCCTTTAAACGTGAGTAAATTAGCTTAAATGCTAACATGCTAACAATCATTATGCTAGCACCTAGCAAGACAGCCTCAAGTTTAGAAAGTGCCAAGGTTGTCCTATAACCTCCCTACACCATGCCATATGTGTATTTGCCTGAAGACATGAGTAAATTAGCTTAAATGCTAACATGCTAACGGCTACCATGTTAGCACCTAGCAAGAGGGTTTCAAGTTTAGAAAGTGCCAAGGTTGTCCTATAACCTCCCTATATCATGCCATGTGTGTATTTGCCTTTAAACGTGAGTAAATTAGCTTAAAGGCTAACATGCTAACAGTTATCATGCTAGCACCTAGCAAGAGAGCCTCAAGTTTAGAAAGTGCCAAGGTTGTCCTATAACCTCCCTACATCATGCCATGTGTGTATTTGCCTTTAGACATGAGTAAATTAGCTTAAATGCTAACATGCTAACGGCTAACATGCTAGCACCTAGCAAGAGAGCCTCAAGTTTAGAAACTGCCAAGGTTGTCCTATAACCTCCCTACATCATGCCATGTGTGTATTTGCCTTTAGAGATGAGTAAATTAGCTTAAATGCTAACATGCTAACATGCTAGCAATTAGCATTTAGCCACAGAGAGAGTTCAGACATTTATCTCAAAAATGAGCCATCAATCACGTTTCTACGTGGCCGTATGGCTGAGCTACAAGGCTGTGAAAAGTCTGTAAATTCTCGTTTCTTTCACTGGCATGAGCTGTTCTAAAAATAGAACAGCGATTCCCTAATCAAGTGGCCCATTTTTTAACGTTTTCGTTAATAGCGTCGCCATGGTTACACAAACCTTTCCAAAAATTAAATACCGCTGTAGTCCCGAGCGCCACGTTTCCGGCGGTGTAACATGTGTGGGGGTCCTTCTTCCGGTTTTGGCCGCATTACGCGCGCAAAAAGTGGAAGATTAAGATATACGGAATAATAATAACTAAACAGCAATAACAATATGGGCTGGCTCAGTAGCCAGCCCATAGACTGCTACTGCAAGTAGCAGTCTATGGGCTGGCTACTGGGCCAGTCCATAACTAGAAAATTCCCGCGGAAATTTTGATGGACTGGCCACCTGTGCTGTGAACCTCGGGCCCGGTGGGCCAACGGCTACCGCGGTAGCACCTAGCAAGAACGCCTCAAGTACGGAAAAAGTTGATGCAGTCCCATAGTGTCCCCACATCATGCCAAGTGTGTAATTGCCTTTAAACTTGAGTAAATTAGCTTAAATGCTAACATGCTAACAATCATTATGCTAGCACTTAGCAAGAGAGCCTCAAGTTTAGAAACTGCCAAGGTTGTCCTATAACCTCCCTACATCATGCCATGTGTGTATTTGCCTTTAGACATGAGTAAATTAGCTTAAATGCTAACATGCTAGCACCTAGCAAGACAGCCTTAAGTTTAGAAACTGCCAAGGATGTCCTATGACGTCCCTGCATCATGCATGTGTGTATTTGCCTTTAAACGTGAGCAAATTAGCTTAAATGCTAACATGCTAACAGTCATCATGCTAGCACCTAGCAAGAGAGTCCCAAGTTTAGAAAGTGTCAAGGTTGTCCTATCACCTCCCTACATCATACCATGTGTGTATTTGCCTTTAAACGTGAGTAAATTAGCTTAAATGCTAACATGCTAACAATCATTACGCTAGCACCTAGCAAGAGAGCCTCAGGTTTAGAAAGTGCCAAGGTTGTCCTATAACCTCCCTACATCATGCCATGTGTGTATTTGCCTTTAGACATGAGTAAATTAGCTTAAATGCTAACATGCTAACGGCTACCATGCTAGCACCTAGCAAGAGAGCATCAAGTTGAGAAAGTGCCAAGGTTGTCCTATAACCTCCCCACATCATGTCATGTGTGTATTTGCATTTAAACATGAGTAAATTAGCTTAAAAGCTAACATGCTAACAATCATTATGCTAGCACCTAGCAAGAGAGCCTCAAGTTTAGAAAGTGCCAAGGTTGTCCTATAACCTCCCTACACCATGCCATATGTGTATTTGCCTGAAGACACGAGTAAATTAGCTTAAATGCTAACATGCTAACGGCTACCATGCTAGCACCTAGCAAGAGAGCATCAAGTTGAGAAAGTGCCAAGGTTGTCCTATAACCTCCCTACATCATGCCATGTGTGTATTTGCCTTTAGACATGAGTAAATTAGCTTAAATGCTAACATGCTAACGGCTACCATGCTAGCACCGAGCAAGAGGGTTTCAAGTTTACAAAGTGCCAAGGTTGTCCTATAACCTCCCTACATCATGCCATGTGTGTATTTGCCTTTAAACGTGAGTAAATTAGCTTAGATGCTAACATGCTAACAGTTATCATGCTAGCACCTAGCAAGAGAGCCTCAAGTTTAGAAAGCGCCAAGGTTGTCCTATAACCTCCCTACACCATGCCATGTGTGTATTTGCCTGAAGACATGAGCAAATTAGCTTAAATGCTAACATGCTAACGGCTACCATGCTAGCACCTAGCAAGAGAGCATCAAGTTTAGAAAGTGCCAAGGTTGTCCTATAACCTCCCTACATCATGCCATGTGTGTATTTGCCTTTAGACATGAGTAAATTAGCTTTAATGCTAACATGCTAACAATCATTATGCTAGCACCTAGCAAGAGAGCCTCAAGTTTAGAAAGTGCCAAGGTTGTCCTATAACCTCCCTACATCATGTCATGTGTGTATTTGCATTTAGACATGAGTAAATTAGCTTAAATGGTAACACGCTAACGGCTAACATGCTAGCACCTAGCAAGAGAGTTTCAAGTTTACAAAGTGGAAAGGTTGTCCTTCAACCTCCCTATATCATGCCATGTGTGTATTTGCCTTTAAACGTGAGTAAATTAGCTTAAATGCTAACATGCTAACAGTTATCATGCTAGCACCTAGCAAGAGACCCTCAAGTTTAGAAAGTGCCAAGGTTGTCCTATAACCTCCCTACATCATGCCATGTGTGTATTTTCCTTTAGACATGAGTAAATTAGCTTAAATGCTAACATGCTAACGGCTAACATGCTAGCACCTAGCAAGACAGCCTCAAGTTTAGAAACTACCAAGGTTGTCCTATAACCTCCCCACATCATGTCATGTGTGTATTTGCCTTTAAACGTGAGTAAATTAGCTTAAATGCTAACATGCTAACAATCATTATGCTAGCACCTAGCAAGAGAGCCTCAAGTTTAGAAAGTGCCAAGGTTGTCCTATAACCTCCCTACACCATGCCATATGTGTATTTGCCTTTAGACATGACTAAATTAGCTTAAATGCTAACATGCTAACGGCTACCATGCTAGCACCTAGCAAGAGAGCCTCAAGTTTAGAAACTGCTAAGGTTGTCCTATAACCTCCCTACATCATGCCATGTGTGCAATTGCCTTTAAACGTGAGAAAATTAGCTTAAATGCTAACATGCTAACGGGTCCATGCTAGCACCTAGCAAGAGAGCCTCAAGTTTAGAAACTGCCAAGGTTGTCCTAGAACCTCCCTGCATCATGCCATGGGTGTATTTGCCTTTAAACATGAGTAAATTAGCTTAAATGCTAACATGCTAACATGCTAACAATTAGCATTTAGCCACAGAGAGAGTTCAGAAGTTTATCTAAAAAATGAGCCATCAACCACGTTTCTACGTGGCCGTATGGCTGAGCTACAAGGCTGTGAAATGTCTGTAAATTCTCGTTTTCTCTGGAATGCGGCTGTTCTAAAAATAGAATTCTGTACCTAATCAACTGGCCCATTTTTGAACGTTTCGGTTAATAGCGTCGCCATGGTTACACAAAACGTTCCAAAAAATAAATACCGCTGTAGTCCCGAGCGTCACGATTCCGACGGTGTAACATGTGTGGGGGTCCTTCTTGCGGTTTTGGCCGCATTACGCGCGCAAAAAAGGGAAGATTAAGATATAATAATAACTAGAAAATTCCCGCGGAAATTTTGATGGACTGGCCACCTGTGCTGTGAACCTCGGGCCCGGTGGGCCAACGGCTACCGCGGTAGCACCTAGCAAGAAAGCCTCAAGTACGGAAAAAGTTGATGCAGTCCCATAGTGTCCCCACATCATGCCAAGTGTGTAATTGCCTTTAAACTTGAGTAAATTAGCTTAAATGCTAACATGCTAACAATCATTATGCTAGCACCTAGCAAGAGAGCCTCAAGTTTAGAAAGTGCCAAGGTTGTCCTATAACCTCCCTATATCATGCCATGTGTGTATTTGCCTTTAAATGTGAGTAAATTAGCTTAAATGCTAACATGCTAACAGTCGTCATGCTAGCACCTAGCAAGAGAGCCTCAAGTTTAGAAAGTGCCATGGTTGTCCTATAACCTCCCTACATCATGCCATGTGTGTATTTGCCTTTAAACGTGAGTAAATTAGCTTAAATGCTAACATGCTAACAGTTATCATGCTAGCACCTATGAAGAGAGCCTCAAGTATAGAAAGTGCCAAGGTTGTCCTATAACCTCCCTACATCATGCCATGTGTGTATTTGCCTTTAGACATGAGTAAATTAGCTTAAATGCTAACATGCTAGCACCTAGCAAGACAGCCTTAAGTTTAGAAACTGCCAAGGATGTCCTATGACGTCCCTGCATCATGCATGTGTGTATTTGCCTTTAAACGTGAGCAAATTAGCTTAAATGCTAACATGCTAACAGTCATCATGCTAGCACCTAGCAAGAAAGTCCCAAGTTTAGAAAGTGCCAAGGTTGTCCTATCACCTCCCTACATCATGCCATGTGTGTATTTGCCTTTAAACGTGAGTAAATTAGCTTAAATGCTAACATGCTAACAATCATTATGCTAGCACCTAGCAAGAGAGCCTCAAGTTTAGAAAGTGCCAAGTTTGTCCTATAACCTCCCTACATCATGCCATATGTGTATTTGCCTTTAGACATGAGTAAATTAGCTTAAATGCTAACATGCTAACGGCTAACATGCTAGCACCTAGCATGACAGCCTCAAGTTTAGAAACTGCCATGGATGTCCTATGACGTCCCTGCATCATGCATGTGTGTATTTGCCTTTAAACATGAGCAAATTAGCTTAAATGTTAACATGCTAACAGTCATCATGCTAGCACCTAGCAAGAGAGCCTCAATTTTAGAAAGTGCCAAGGTTGTCCTATAACCTCCCTACATCATGCCATGTGTGTATTTGCCTTTAGACGTGAGTAAATTAGCTTAAATGCTAACATGCTAACGGCTAACATGCTAGCACTTAGCAAGACAGCCTCAAGTTTAGAAACTACCAAGGTTGTCCTATAACCTCCCCACATCATGTCATGTGTGTATTTGCCTTTAAACGTGAGTAAATTAGCTCAAATGCTAACATGCTAACAATCATTATGCTAGCACCTAGCAAGAGAGCCTCAAGTTTAGAAAGTGCCAAGGTTGTCCTATAACCTCCCTACATCATGCCATGTGTGTATTTGCCTTTAGACATGAGTAAATTAGCTTAAATGCTAACGTGCTAACGGCTACCATGCTAGCACCTAGCAAGAGGGCCTCAAGTTTAGAAAGTGCCAAGGTTGTCCTGTAACATCCCTACACCATGCCATGTGTGTATTTGCCTGTAGACATGAGTAAATTAGCCTAAATGCTAACATGCTAACGGCTACCATGCTAGCACCTAGCAAGAGAGCCTCAAGTTTAGAAAGTGCCATGGTTGTCCTATAACCTCCCTACATCATGCCATGTGTGTATTTGCCTTTAAACGTGAGTAAATTAGCTTAAATGCTAACATGCTAACAGTTATCATGCTAGCACCTATGAAGAGAGCCTCAAGTATAGAAAGTGCCAAGGTTGTCCTATAACCTCCCTACATCATGCCATGTGTGTATTTGCCTTTAGACATGAGTAAATTAGCTTAAATGCTAACATGCTAGCACCTAGCAAGACAGCCTTAAGTTTAGAAACTGCCAAGGATGTCCTATGACGTCCCTGCATCATGCATGTGTGTATTTGCCTTTAAACGTGAGCAAATTAGCTTAAATGCTAACATGCTAACAGTCATCATGCTAGCACCTAGCAAGAAAGTCCCAAGTTTAGAAAGTGCCAAGGTTGTCCTATCACCTCCCTACATCATGCCATGTGTGTATTTGCCTTTAAACGTGAGTAAATTAGCTTAAATGCTAACATGCTAACAATCATTATGCTAGCACCTAGCAAGAGAGCCTCAAGTTTAGAAAGTGCCAAGTTTGTCCTATAACCTCCCTACATCATGCCATATGTGTATTTGCCTTTAGACATGAGTAAATTAGCTTAAATGCTAACATGCTAACGGCTAACATGCTAGCACCTAGCATGACAGCCTCAAGTTTAGAAACTGCCATGGATGTCCTATGACGTCCCTGCATCATGCATGTGTGTATTTGCCTTTAAACATGAGCAAATTAGCTTAAATGTTAACATGCTAACAGTCATCATGCTAGCACCTAGCAAGAGAGCCTCAATTTTAGAAAGTGCCAAGGTTGTCCTATAACCTCCCTACATCATGCCATGTGTGTATTTGCCTTTAGACGTGAGTAAATTAGCTTAAATGCTAACATGCTAACGGCTAACATGCTAGCACTTAGCAAGACAGCCTCAAGTTTAGAAACTACCAAGGTTGTCCTATAACCTCCCCACATCATGTCATGTGTGTATTTGCCTTTAAACGTGAGTAAATTAGCTCAAATGCTAACATGCTAACAATCATTATGCTAGCACCTAGCAAGAGAGCCTCAAGTTTAGAAAGTGCCAAGGTTGTCCTATAACCTCCCTACATCATGCCATGTGTGTATTTGCCTTTAGACATGAGTAAATTAGCTTAAATGCTAACGTGCTAACGGCTACCATGCTAGCACCTAGCAAGAGGGCCTCAAGTTTAGAAAGTGCCAAGGTTGTCCTGTAACATCCCTACACCATGCCATGTGTGTATTTGCCTGTAGACATGAGTAAATTAGCCTAAATGCTAACATGCTAACGGCTACCATGCTAGCACCTAGCAAGAGGGCCTCAAGTTTAGAAACTGCCAAGGTTGTCCTATAACCTCCCCACATCATGCCATGTTTGTATTTGCCTTTAAACGTGAGCAAATTAGCTTAAATGCTAACATGCTAACAGTCATTATGCTAGCACCTAGCAAGAGAGCCTCAAGGTCAGAAAGTGCCAAGGATGTCCTATAACGTCCCCGCATCATGCATGTGTGTATTTGCCTTTAAACATGAGCAAAGTAGCTTAAATGCTAACATGCTAACAGTCGTCATGCTAGCACCTAGCAAGAGAGCCTCAAGTTTAGAAAGTGCCAAGGTTGTCCTATAACCTCCCTACATCATGCCATGTGTGTATTTGCCTTTAGACATGAGTAAATTAGCTTAAATGCTAACATGCTAACGGCTACCATGCTAGCACCTAGCAAGAGGGTTTCAAGTTTACAAAGTGCCAAGGTTGTCCTTCAACCTCCCAATATCATGCCATGTGTGTATTTGCCTTTAAATGTGAGTAAATTAGCTTAAATGCTAACATGCTATCAATCATTATGCTAGCACCTAGCAAGAGAGCCTCACGTTTAGAAAGTGCCCAAGGTTGTCCTATAACCTCCCTACATCATGCCATATGTGTAGTTGCCTGAAGACATGAGTAAATTAGCTTAAATGATAACATGCTAACGGCTACCATGCTCGCACCTAGCAAGAAAGCATCAAGTTGAGAAAGTGCCAAGGTTGTCCTATAACCTCCCTACATCATGCCATATGTGTATTTGCCTGAAGACATGAGTAAATTAGCTTAAATGCTAACATGCTAACGGCTACCATGCTAGCACCTAGCAAGAGAGCATCAAGTTGAGAAAGTGCCAAGGTTGTCCTATAACCTCCCTACATCATGCCATGTGTGTATTTGCCTTTAGACATGAGTAAATTAGCTTAGATGCTAACATGCTAACGGCTACCATGTTAGCACCTAGCAAGAGGGTTTCAAGTTTAGAAAGTGCCAAGGTTGTCCTATAACCTCCCTATATCATGCCATGTGTGTATTTGCCTTTAAACGTGAGTAAATTAGCTTAAATGCTAACATGCTAACAGTTATCATGCTAGCACCTAGCAAGAGAGCCTCAAGTTTAGAAAGTGCCAAGGTTGTCCTATAACCTCCCTACATCATGCCATGTGTGTATTTGCCTTTAGACATGAGTAAATTAGCTTAAATGCTAACATGCTAACGGCTAACATGGTAGCACCTAGCAAGAGAGCCTCAAGTTTAGAAACTGCCAAGGTTGTCCTATGACCTCCCTGCATCATGCCATGTGTGTATTTGCCTTTAGACATGAGTAAATTAGCTTCAATGCTAACATGCTAACATGCTAGCAATTAGCATTTAGCCACAGAGACAGTTCAGAAGTTTATCTAAAAAATGAGCCATCAATCACGTTTCTACGTGGCCGTATGGCTGAGCTACAAGGCTGTGAAAAGTCTGTAAATTTTCGTTTCTTTCACTGGCATGAGCTGTTCTAAAAATAGAACTGGGGTGTCCCTAATATAGTGGCCGATTTTTTTTTCTATCGCGAATACCGTCGCCATGGTTACACGAAACGTTCCAAAAAATAAATACCGCTGTAGTCCCGAGCGTCACGATTCCGGCGGTGTACCATGTGTGGGGGTCCTTCATGTGGTTTCGGCCGCATTACGCGCGCAAAAAGTGGAAGATTAAGATATAAGAATAAAAATAATTATAACTAAACAGCAATAACAATATGGGCTGGCTCAGTAGCCAGCCCATAGACTGCTACTGCAAGTAGCAGTCTATGGGCTGGCTACTGAGCCAGTCCATAACTAAACGCACAAGGAACTAGAAAATTCCCGCGGAAATTTTGATGGACTGGCCACCTGTGCTGTGAACCTCGGGCCCATTGTGCCAACGGCTACCGCGGTAGCACCTAGCAAGAAAGCCTCAAGTACGGAAAAGGTTGATGCAGTCCCATAGTGTCCCCACATCATGCCAAGTGTGTATTTGCCTTGAAACGTGAGTAAATTAGCTAAAATGCTAACATGCTAACATGATAACGGCTACCGTGCTAACACGTAGCAAAAACGCCTCAGGTCCTGAAAAGTTTGGGGCAGTCCTACAGTGTCCCCACATCATGCTGTGTGTATTTTCCTTTAGACATGAGTAAATTAGGTAAAATGCTAACATGCTAACAGTCATCATGCTAGCAACTAGCAAGAGAGCATCAAGTTTAGAAAGTGCCAAAGTTGTCCTATAACCTCCCTACCTCATGCCATGTGTGTATTTGCCTTTAAATGTAATTAAATTAGCTTGAATGCTAACATGCTAACAGTTATCATGCTAGCACCTAGCAAGAGACCCTCAAGTTTAGAAAGTGCCAAGGTTGTCCGATAACCTCCCGACATCATGCCATGTGTGTATTTGCCTTTAGACATGAGTAAATTAGCTTAAATGCTAACGTGCTAACGGCTACCATGCTAGCACCTAGCAAGAGGGCCTCAAGTTTAGAAAGTGCCAAGGTTGTCCTATAACCTCCCTACATCATGTCATGTGTGCATTTGCCTTTAGACATGAGTAAATTAGCTTAAATGCTAACATGCTAACAGTCATCATGCTAGCACCTAGCAAGACAGTCCCAAGTTTAGAAAGTGCCAAGGTTGTCCTATAACATCCCTACATCATGCCATGTGTGTATTTGCCTTTAGACATGAGTAAATTAGCTTAAATGCTAACATGCTAACGGCTAACATGCTAGCACCTAGCAAGACAGCCTCAAGTTTAGAAACTACCAAGGTTGTCCTATAACCTCCCCACATCATGTCATGTGTATATTTGCCTTTAAATGTGAGTAAATTAGCTTAAATGCTAATATGCTAACAATCATTATGCTAGCACCTAGCAAGACAGCCTCAAGTTTAGAAATTGCCAAGGTTGTCCTATAACCTCCCTACACCGTGCCATATGTGTATTTGCCTGAAGACATGAGTAAATTAGCTTAAATGCTAACATGCTAACAATCATTATGCTAGCACCTAGCAAGAGAGCCTCAAGTTTAGAAAGTGCCAAGGTTGTCCTATAACCTCCCTACATCATGCCATTTGTGTATTTGCCTTTAGACATGAGTAAATTAGCTTAATTGCTAACATGCTAGCACCTAGCAAGACAGCCTTAAGTTTAGAAACTGCCAAGGATGTCCTATGACGTCCCTGCATCATGCATGTGTGTATTTGCCTTTAAACATGAGCAAATTAGCTTAAATGCTAACATGCTAACAGTCATCATGCTAGCACCTAGCAAGAGAGTCCCAAGTTTAGAAAGTGCCAAGGGTGTCCTATAACCTCCCTACATCATGCCATGTGTGTATTTGCCTTTAGACATGAGTAAATTAGCTTAAATGCTAACATGCTAACGGCTAACATGCTAGCACCTAGCAAGAGAGTTTCAAGTTTACAAAGTGCCAAGGTTGTCCTTCAACCTCCCTATATCATGCCATGTGTGTATATGCCTTTAAACGTGAGTAAATTAGCTTAAATGCTAACATGCTAACAGTTATCATGCTAGCACCTAGCAACAGACCCTCAAGTTTAGAAAGTGCCAAGGTTGTACTATAACCTCCCTACATCATGCCATGTGTGTATTTGCCTTTAGACAAGAGTAAATTAGCTTAAATGTTAACATGCTAACGGCTAACATGCTAGCACCTAGCAAGAGAGCCTCAAGTTTAGAAACTGCCAAGGATGTCCTATAACGTCCCTGCATCATGCATATGTGTATTTGCCTTTAAACATGAGCAAATTAGCTTAAATGCTAACATGCTAACAGTCATCATGCTAGCACCTAGCAAGAGAGTCCCAAGTTTAGAAAGTGCCAAGGTTGTCCTATAACATCCCTACATCATGCCATGTGTGTATTTGCCTTTAGACATTAGTAAATTAGCTTAAATGCTAACATGTTAACGGCTAACATGCTAGCACCTAGCAAGACAGCCTCAAGTTTAGAAACTACCAAGGTTGTCCTATAACCTCCCCAAATCATGTCATGTGTATATTTGCCTTTAAACGTGAGTAAATTAGCTTAAATGCTAACATGCTAACAATCATTATGCTAGCACCTAGCAAGACAGCCTCAAGTTTAGAAAGTGCCAAGGTTGTCCTATAACCTCCCTACACCATGCCATATGTATATTTGCCTGAAGACATGAGTAAATTAGCTTAAATGCTAACATGCTAACGGCTACCATGTTAGCACCTAGCAAGAGGGTTTCAAGTTTAGAAAGTGCCAAGGTTGTCCTATAACCTCCCTATATCATGCCATGTGTGTATTTGCCTTTAAACGTGAGTAAATTAGCTTAAAGGCTAACATGCTAACAGTTATCATGCTAGCACCTAGCAAGAGAGCCTCAAGTTTAGAAACTGCCAAGGTTGTCCTATGACCTCCCTACATCATGCCATGTGTGTATTTGCCTTTAGACATGAGTAAATTAGCTTAAATGCTAACATGCTAACATGCTAGCAATTAGCATTTAGCCACAGAGAGAGTTCAGACGTTTATCTAAAAAATGAGCCATCAATCACGTTTCTACGTGGCCGTATGGCTGAGCTAAAAGGCTGTGAAAAGTCTGTAAATTCTCGTTTTCTATGTGCTGTTCTAAAAATAGAACAGCGATTCCCTAATCAAGTGGCCCATTTTTTAACGTTTTCGTTAATAGCGTCGCCATGGTTACACAAAACTTTCCAAAAATTAAATACCGCTGTAGTCCCGAGCGCCACGTTTCCGGCGGTGTAACATGTGTGGGGGTCCTTCTTGCGGTTTTGGCCGCATTACGCGCGCAAAAAGTGGAAGATTAAGATATACGGAATAATAACTAAACAGCAATAACAATATGGGCTGGCTCAGTAGCCAGCCCATAGACTGCTACTTGCAGTAGCAGTCTATGGGCTGGCTACTGAGCCAGTCCATAACTAAACGCACAAGGAATAACAATATGGGCTGGCTCAGTAGCCAGCCCATAGACTGCTACTGCAAGTAGCAGTCTATGGGCTGGCTACTGAGCCAGTCCATAATAATAATAGCTAAACAACAATAACAATATGGGCTGGCTCAGTAGCCAGCCCATAGACTGCTACTGCAAGTAGCAGTCTATGGGCTGGCTACTGGGCCAGTCCATAATAATATTGTGTTATTTTGAGTGCTGGTGAAGTAGCATGACATCGTCCACGCTCTTGGAATGTCAAGTTTCCGCGCTTTGACGTGAAAAGCGAGCGCTGAAAGACGACCTCTTGTCTGCCAAGATGTTGCACCTGCCTGCCCTCCAGCAGCCGAGTCCTCCTCTCCTTCGGCTCGCCGCTCTTGCCTTGTCTTTGCATCACTCTCCTGGTGTCAGCCTTCCTCCTCGTCCTCCTCCTCCTCCTACTCATGTCCAGTGTCGTCACCCAGGTCCAAGATGCATTCCACCTGGAAGCCACGTTGATTGCTATTGTTATTTATTGTTATTTATTGTTATTCATATCTGAAGCAAGCCTGAAAAGATAACAGTAGAGCATTTGAACACCGAGACTTTTTAGATACACTGCAGGAATCGTCTGTTCTGGGGTCAAACTGTGGCCATCGTAGAATGGAATTGGTGGAATTGAAGGATTTTTTTTTGGGGGGGGGGGGGTTGGACCAGTTCCCGATAATGGGAACAAAACTGCCCCCAACAAAAATGACACAATAAAATGGTGAAAAACATGTTTTTGAATAAATGAATGAATCAGTAAATATGAATACAAATATATAACAGTTAAAAAAAATATTTTAAAAAATATAAATGAATAAAGAAATGAATTTAAAAATCCAAATATCCAAAGAGAAATAGAAATGGAAAATATTAATTTAAAATCTGAAAAAAATTAACATTTTATTTGAGAAATATTTTATAAATATATGAATGAAAAATGTAAATAAAAAGACATAGAAAAGGAAAAAGAAGGAAAAAAATAAATAAAATTTAATCAATTGTTAAATTAACAACAAATAAATGAATACAAATAAAATAAATGTAGAAAAGTAGAAAGAAAAAGTAGAAATTTAAAATGTAAAAAAATAATACAAAAATATTTTATGAATTAATGAATAACGGAATCTAAATAAAAAGAAAAGTAAAACTACAAATTTAAACTGGGAATGAATAAATAAGGAAATATATTAAGTATGAAGTCGAAATTTGTTTTAAGAAATATTTCATAAATAAATGAATGAACAATATAAATAAAAGAACAAATAAAATTAAAATTTTATTTTTTAATTAATAAAATGTAAAAGAAATCATTTAAAATTTATTTATTTAAAAAATATATAACATATAACGGGTGTGTGGCCTTCGATGCCCTTCTGCCCTAGTAGGGTATGGTCTCCCGCTGGTCTTGGGGGTGCGGCTCTCTCCGGCCTGCTGGCGCCCTGTTGCCGGTTGGGATTGCTCCTCCATGGCCTCTTGCTGGTCTCTTCGGGGAGTTGCTTCGGGGGCGGGTCTTGGGGAGTCGGCCCTGGCTTTGCCCACACCCACGGGGCCGGAGGATCTCTGGCGGTGGGGGCTTGACCTGGCTGCGCGGGGCGGGGTTTGCTGGGTGGTAGAAGGCAGTCTCTCTCCTTTTGTCATTCTCAGTGACAATTACACATTCACACACTCGCATTCACATACACAACACACCTCCATATGGGCACTCACAGCACATGGGTGCTTCTCTATACAATCTACTCTCTTATCCCTGATGTTTATATAGTATTGGTATGCTATTATTACAGTAATAATGATGCCAAGCAATGAGATTTTAATTACTGTAACTGTATGGTTGCAATTGTGTTTACTATCATGGGTCATGTCCTCATTGTTACTATTGCTATTGGTAAGTTGGACTGTTTCATTCCACTGATATCATCTCCAGTGTGACCCTTAGCCATCATTGACATTTAACTGTTCTGTTTGTCACTGTTGTTGTTTTGGGAATTCTTGTTGCTGCTGTTTTTGTCTCTCCCTCTACTGCCCCCCCCACCCCCCCCCCCCCGACCCCACCTTTCTCTTCTCTCTTCTTCTTTTCTGTTCTTCTTCTTGCTCCGGTCCGGTCGTCCCAAATGGCATAACAAAGACATCAAATAACGGCAAATAAAATTTCATGGTACAGGGAAGTTGTAGCCAACACCTTTCCTGACACAGAGCAAATCTGTCTAGCATGTAAGGGCATTTAGATCAACAATACTATCTGCCCCAATGGCTGGACGGGACAAAAAAAAAAAAAAAAAAAATATATATATATATAACATTTTATAAATTATGATAAATAAATGAACAAACCAAAAAATAAACACAAATAAAAAGAAAAAACACGAAAAAGGTGTAATTTACTTTAATGAATAATATCAGAATGAATGAATAATTACAAATTAAAGGAAATAGAAAACATTAAAAGTAAAAACAAGTAAACATTAAAATCATGAATGTAAAAATATTTTTAAAATAAGTAAAATACATATTGTTAAACATAGTACTTAAGTAAATGAATTAATTAATAAACATTGAAATTTAAAATGTAAAAAATAATAAAATAAGGAAAAAACTATAAAAAAGCAGTTTAATGTTTATTTTTACAAAATCTTTCATAAATAAATGAATGAGCAATTAAATACAAATTAAGTGACATTTGTGGATTTAAAAAACTCCAAAAACATATGTTCACATGAAGTAGTGCGATCTAAATGTTCATGTGGACTACTGGCTGCTACAAAATGTAATATTTTCATTTTCCTCTTTTTCCCAGTCAAAGCATGCAGCGAACGTTTGACAGCAGTAACGGCAACACCGTATGGAATATGCTAAAACACTTAAACACAATAGCAACAGCAGCAAAGCGTGCAGAGGAACAACAATAATATTGTAACATCAATAATATTAAAATATCCAAGGCAAAAGCCAAATGATTGGACGTGGTGGACCTCATATCTACTGCTTGTGTCGGGTTCTAAATGTGACTTGCTAGAAGAAACATCAAGAAGTCAACACAATAGAAGTGGAAGTAGAAGTGACCTTCCAAGTCGTACTGTAATTCTGTTTCCATCGTTTTTCCTCCCGAAGCTTTCACACCAGCGTCGTCTGTGCTGCGGGTCGCGGCAGGAAGTCCACGCTAAAAGTACACAATGAGAGAGAAAGCCAGGATGGCGCTTCTAATTTGGGATGTGGAATGAGCATGAAGAAGGCGAGGGTGTGGACAAACAGAAAAAGGAAAGGAGGACGAGGAAGATGGCGGAGATTCATCCTGGCTAAAATATTCCTTCATTAGTCTCCGCTTCATCACAGCTGCCGCTCCTTTCACGTCTTTATGGCGAGTGTGAATGACGCTAATGAGGAATATACAAGCAGGAACATACCACTGTGTGTGTGTGTGCATGTGTGTGCGTGTGTGTTTATGTGTGTGCATGCATGTGTGTGTGATGAAACTAAACGTGTACATCCAGCAAAAAACGCCCAAGAAGAAGAAAGAGGCCATGATGAGTCGTCATTTTGGGACCTTTGTGTGCTCACACGAAGCTTTCTAGATCTTCCCGAATCTGCACCTATTCTAGCTGTGTTTCCTTGGATTCCACCCACAGTCCGCCTCCAGGCACGCCCACTCCGCTGTGAGTGGTCACACTCCCGAGGGTTCCTGAGGACTCCCGGACAGCTGCCGAACCCTGCTTTCAAATTTAGTGGGTATCGGAGTTGATGATTAGTGTAGATTAGTGATTAGTATTTAGTGGGAATGTGGCGGATAGTCCGGCTTCATGTTGGAAATGCCGTTGATAGATGACAATGTTTTTCCCTCGCTGGCCGAGAATCGAGCAACTCCAACCACTTATGACCGGAAGAAAGCCGTTGCTAACGCAGTAATAGGGCATGCCAACATTTCAACAGTTGTAGGTCAGAAAAGTGAGGAAGATTTGGTCCTTTTGGTGTGGAGTAAAGTATCTGAAATGTCCACTGGTGTGACTAATAAGGGCGCATCTTACGCCAAGTAAGATCCACCAGCAGGGGGCGCTGTTTTTACTCACCTGTAGCAGGAATTCTCAAATGTAGGGTTGAAAAACCATGAATAGGAACCACCGAGCCACCAACAGCTTCATGTGCGGTTACTGCTTGAGGATGTACATGATCCTGCCGCTGAGCTAAATAGATCCATATTTCCGTCCACTTCTCGTCATTTTATCATTTCTTCTTATAACATTATAGAATGAAAAGGCGACTATAGGAGTGTTATGTCATGGCTAGATGACTCTAATAACATTGAAACTGTGTTTGCAAGGTGCTAAACAGATTCCCTATGTCTTATTGTCTCTTATGTCTACTATATTTGGGTAATAGGAGTGAAAAGGTGAATATAGGGGTGTTATTTTATGTCTAGAGGACTCTAATAATGTTGAAACTGTGTTTACAAGGTGCTAAACAGATTTCCTATGTCTGACATGTCTTCTTGTCTCTTATGTCTACTATATTGGCTAACAGGAGTGAAAAGGTGAATATAGGGGTGTTATTTCATGTCAAGAGGGCTCTAATAACGATAAAATCTGTATTTCGAAGGTCGCCGGCTGGTGTTCTATGCTGTAAGCTGTAACTGAAAATTCTGTGATGGCGGTGGGCTCTGTATCCAGTTTAGAGCGATAAAGGAGACATTAGTGCTTCTGCAAATACTGATGGAGGTTGGAGGTTGAAGTGTACAGTGAAGGGATGTTCCTGCTTGTATTAACGATGATGCGTGTCGAGCCTCAAGCATAATAAAATGTCACATTTACTGGCCTCCACGGTGGCTAAGATGCTAACCTACATTCCAGCCAACACCTCATAAAGCCAATCAAGTTGCAAAGATTTAGTTTAGCGTTTCACATAAGTATCCCCTTTTGAGTTGGACTTCCTTGGTCCCAAACCAACACGGATGAATTGCGAGATATCAAATGTGGGGCGTCCAGGACTTAACCGCAGGGGGCGCCACCACCACTGTGTAACCAATATTAACAAGAGACTCCCCTGATAAGGAAAAGCTGAGTGTGTGTGGTTGGGGGGGGGGGTCAATATGGTAGTAGTCGAATTAACATCCTGTCAAATGATTCATCTGAAAGCGCCGCCGGCGTTTGGCCTGAGGGGGGCGCTGCATTTGTTTTCTCTGCACTGATTGGCCTGAGGGAAGCCTGCATCACTAGCAGGGGGACGACGTGTTTATTTTGCAACAACACACACACACTTTCTTCTCCCTGGATTTCAAACACACAGCTCAAAATAGCACACGCACACACACACACAGCTCACTTGAGTGGCTATGTGGGACAGCAGCTTGGGGATAGACAACTGATTCACTTTGAGTGGCACATGGATATTTATAGTGTGTGTGTGTGTGTGTGTATGTGTGTGTTATTATGGTAATGTGGTGCTACTCCTTGACATCTCACTGGGAGGACCTTTCTCCTTAGCAGGGACATCTTAGCTGCTCCACACAAGAACAAGAACAGTCCTAACACCAACTCACTCCGTGTGTGTGTGTGTGCGTGTGTGTGTGTCTGGGACTCACTGTCCAATATAGCTTTTCCCAACACGTCGCTACCATGGTTACACAGTGACATGAAGACGAGTCGTATGAGCATCCACACTGCTGATCTGTCTCGCTCACACACACACACACACACACGCACGCATGCAGGGTGGATACAATTAGATTTGGTTCATGTTATTTGTGCATATTGAGTGTTTTGTATACAAAGGAACAGCTAATATGCTAACTTCCTTAGCACAAGCAGAGGCTGATGTCGGTTCTTGTGGTGAAAGGCCGTCCTGCTTGGACGACTCGTCAACACGTGGGACCCCCCACCCCCGCTTCTTGTGATTGTTGTTGAGGAGTTGACACCAGTTGGCAACTGACGCAATGGAGACATAAAGGAGGCTGAGCAAGAGTACATCCTGGCATTTGAATGGTCCCGAGACACTTTTTTATTTGTGTTTTCTTATATTTGTTTAAGTCATTGTTTAGTCTCACATTACATGAAGGTACACAAAAACACACTGGTTACAGCGGAACTGATGACTTGGGGTTATGTAATTATTAACTACCGTAAAACAGAGTTATAAGGGACGGCGGGGTAATTACGGACAATTTTCGGGAAAAATTTTTTTGAACGATTTGTTCAAGAATCTTTGCTTCTTTGAAAAAACAACACAAAGCAGCTTCCTGTTTAACATGAAAAGGCAGAATTACATAGAAAACATTTTCCCGAAAATTGTCGCTTATTACCCCGCCGTCCCTCAACCCCGTTTTACGGTACTATTATTAATTATTTTCTGTACCTTATTGTAAAGTGTTACCCATTATCACTTTCATTTCCATCATTTCTTACGCTCATTGAAATATTTTTTTCTTTTTTTTACTTTTAAGTCATTTTATTTGTATTTATTATAATTATTTTGTACACTTTACAGCATCTTTATTTTTATTTAGATTTTTTTACTTTTACTTAAGTCATTTTAATTTTTTAATTTTTGAGTTTTTAATTTTATTTAAGTAATTTTATTGTATTTTTTAAACTTTACAGCATTTTTATTTATTTGTATTTTTACACTTCTACTTAAGTCATTTGTATTTTTTTTATTGGTTTTAATTTTTATTTTCGTCATTTTGTTTATATTTTCGTCATTTTTCTAAAAGCAGTACTGCATTTTTACAGCATTTTTATTTATTTGAATTTTTACACTTCTACTTAAGTCATTTGTATTTTTTTTATTGGTTTTAATTTTTATTTTCGCCATTTTGTTTATATTTTCGTCATTTTTCTTTAAGCAGTACTGCATTTTATTTGTATTTTTTTACTTTTATTCAGTCATTTATTTGCATATATAGACACTAGTTTATAGTGTACTGTAGGTAGGTAGAAAGAATACGTATGTCAACCTCCATACCACCCGCGGTTACCAGCTGATGTGGGTTCAGGCACCCTCTTGTGGCGAAAAGCGGTAGTGCGCGGATTGTTGCATAATAAACAGCGATTGATCCGCACTCCTCAGCAAAGCGAGTCCAAAAGTGTTGAAAAATCTGCTGCCTTCTCTTCCTCTTCACCGCTAATCTTATTTTCCATTCCTGCTTTCTAATCCCGCTTCGTCACATTCCCCGTCCTCTTTGGAGTAAATTAATTAATTTGATGTAAAGTTCAGTGACTAGTGACGCTTACACTGATTTATGGACGGGGGGTGGAGCGATCTGGACGCTTGAGGCGGATGCAACGCGTAAAAGGAGGACTTGGTCATTTGGACGAGGAGAAATGAAAGGAAAGGCTGACTGTGTTGACTTTGACCCAGAAAGAAAGGCATCGTTAGGGCGAAGAAGCTAAAAAGTGAAGGCAATGATGGACAGAGCAGATACAGTTCAACACAAAGCTCCACTTGGGCCCTCGATAAGGGAGGCAGTATATTGATGCAAGGATGCAAGGGCCACTTTATTGTTCAATTCC
Organism: Doryrhamphus excisus; assembly: GCF_030265055.1. NCBI lineage: Eukaryota > Metazoa > Chordata > Actinopteri > Syngnathiformes > Syngnathidae > Doryrhamphus > Doryrhamphus excisus. Next base: position 5,362,990 of record NC_080481.1, on the reverse strand, counting down.
AACCTTTTTGCTCAGAAATTTTGCTCTCTTTATTCTTGGAAAATCACAGCTTTTCTTCTTAATACATCTTAATATAACCGTAAATGTTTTGTTCGTCTTTGCCGTACATGCTAACCTAGCATGATGTTGCTATTAAAGTGTGAATGTCATGTTAGCACTGTAGCTCACAATGCTATGCTGGTGTTGCTAACGTTTGTGCTCTCCTCAGGGTTCCATTGCATGTGATGCGGCATCTATTACGGAGGTGCCTACAGTGCATATGTACACAATAGCGTTTCTTGGAGGCACACATGCACAAACACGCCTCATTAGCACACGGAACAGCGGCCGTGTTCCCAACAGGGCTTGCTAGTAGCACTGAGCTTTGAGCTGGGGTAAAATTCCCAATAGTACAACTTTCCACTGTGTCGGGCGGTAAACGGCAGTCTTTTTACGCTAAGAGGGAGAGATTTCTCAGAAAAGCGACAGTTGGAAAGCGAGACGAGCCAATAGATCAATAAAGAGATAAGCCAGTGTGAGATAAATGGATTTGTACAAGTCGACACAATAGAGTGGCGGCGCAGGCAGGCACGGGATAGCGGCAGGCAGTGCTTGGCCAGCAGGTTATTTGCAGAGCCACACGTTATGTGTGTTATTCTTATCTCTCTATTCAAAATGACTTTTCATTCTCCTTGACATCATTTCTACACCACAACATGACCTCTGACCAACGTTGGCCAATGGGCGTCGTCACCTTGCTCATACCTTCTTTCGTCAGGTACATCCACGCCCTCTACCTGGGCGCCCAGAGTCGTTGGCACGGCGACAGTTCCCGCCACCGCTTCCACTGGCGGCTGATGTTCGAGAGCGCTGACATCACCATGCTCCGCCTCCTGGAGGCCTTCCTCAAGTCGGCACCACAGCTCGTCCTCCAGCTGAGCATCATGATCCACGGAAACGCAGTCCTGCCGCTGCAAGGTGAGGCCATCGCAGGGAGCTGAGGTCGGAGGTTACACTCGATATGTGTCAGAAACCTTTAAGAACCTTAACCCAAACCTCAAGCTCTCACTCTAATCACCTGTCCTCATCACAGCGCTACTCCATCTTTAACCATGAACCCAAACCCAGTGAACTTACCTGTGGCTGTGGGATCAAGGGTATCTAAGATACAGGCTCTGACCTCGCCATCATACTTACGCCAATTTCTAACACTAACCATAACCTTAACCCTGACATAACTCCCTAACCCTAAAGCTATGCTAACCGTTAACCAAAAACCCTAAAGGCTCTATTAATGCTGACGCCGAATCTCAAACCCAACCATAACCCTAGACTTAAACCTAACATCAAAGCAACCCTAAACAAACGACTAACCCAAACACCCAGCAAAGACTTGACAACTAGAATGCTAGATATAGAACAACTTCAGATCATTTTTTAGCACCTTCCTGTATAAGTAGTCGGGTCCATGTGGTTTCTGGGCACAGGTCTGTCAGCCTCGGCCTCCCTTGTGTCTCTGGCCTGGATGATCGCGTCCTACCAGAAAGTTCTGAGGGACTCACGAGATGACAAGCTGCCCATGTCCTACAAGGCTGTCATCGCCCAGATCTTGTGGCACCTGTTCACCATCGGGGCCAGGACGGTGGCCTTCGCCCTCTTCGCCTCAGTCTTCCAGCTCTACTTTGGAATCTTCATTGTCAGTCACTGGTAAGACCCGTTCTGGCAGAACAGCAGAAGTACTGCTCACCCTTTCTTCTGTCTTGTTCATCTAGACTTTGCCCAGCCTTGCTTTTTGTGTCTGTGGCTTCCTCAGTCAAATGAAAACCAAATTGAAAAAGTAGGCAACTGGACTTCTTGGTTGTTGAAGTATCATTCTGAATCCAAAAGGCTTCTACAACTTCTGGAGGAGTCTCTATATTCACGCCTGTGTTAGGAGTGTCCTCCAAAGGATGAATTTCCATAAATGTCTTCATCAACCAGTCCAGTTGTAAATGAAACCCTGATGAATTAGCATGACCTGGACGCCACAAAGACACCGGCTGTGTCAAGTCACAGGTTTGTGTTCGATTGGTCTTTCAGGTGTATAATGACCTTCTGGATCATCCAAGGCGAGACGGACTTCTGCATGTCTAAGTGGGAGGAGATCATCTACAACATGGTGGTTGGCATCATCTACATCTTCTGCTGGTTCAACGTCAAGGAAGGGCCCAGTCGCCTCCGCATGACCGTCTACTACACCGTGACGCTGGCCGAGAACGTGGCGCTGACGGCTGCCTGGTACACCTACCGCGGCCCCCACACCTCTGACTCCTACGCCCTGGTGGTGGTGTGCCTGGTGGCCTGCAGCTTCGCCTTGGGGACCTTCTTCATGCTAGTCTACTACTGCTGGCTGCACCCGGACGGGCCGGTCCTGGGCACAAATTGGGCAGGGTGTGTGGACGAGGGCATGGTGGCTGCAGGCGGGGTGGCTGGCGTCATCGATGCCTGCCTCACCCCCTCTCAAGGTTCGCAAACAGACATGGTGATCACCAGTCCTCCCAGGACTCTGCCCAGGACTAAAGACACAGGGGACATGATTCCAGGTGAGCAGGATAGGGACAGGGACAGGGATCGGGACAGTTGCCTGCCAGTCTTTCAGGTACGTCCGTCCCCTTCATCCTCGCCGGCACTCCTCCACAGGACCTCCTCCTCACAGGAGGGCCCTGTGATCCGTATCGACCTCCCGAGGAAAAGGTATCCGGCTTGGGATGCCCACTTTATTGACCGCCGTCTCCGCAAGACCATCCTACTTCTGGAGACCACGTCGGCGGTCAGTCCCAGGATACAATACAGGAGTAGCATGATGGGAAGCAAAGAGGTGCTTGAGTACGAGACCACGGTTTAAGCCAACCACGGAGCTTTTCAGTTTGGAAACATAGTCTGGGATTAAGGCATAGCCTTCGGCCGTGCACAGACTGCCCACGCCAGGAGACGGGGAACTATTTTTACACGAAAAATGGCTGTCAAAACGTGATAGTAAAATGTGAAGCGCAATCGTGGCAAAGGGTGACCCGGCCCAGGATAAGGCGGCAATGGTGAACCGATGAGGGAGAAAGGACTTCATTCTTCACCGTCACAATGAGATTAACGAGACGATGCATGAACACCTCAGACTGTGGAGACCAACCTAGGAAAACAAAAAAGAGTTCCGAGGTTAGCGGGGACACATGCAGTTATTGTGGTATTTACTGACACAGCCTCTCTCACACGGCTCCGGCATTTATCCGCCTTTGCCTTTTACACAGAACCACGCCAAGGGTGGCATAGCACACAGCAATACAAACATCCCACAGTCGGATAATCACATGACGTCAGCATCAGTGTCTGGTGTACTTCCAACACAACAGGGCAGAGATTCTTTTACAAACAAGCCAACCCCGCCGCCCCCACGTTCCGTGTTTAACGCAGCAGCAAAAAGGTGCAAAAATGCCGGATTTGACCGCCAGTGTGGAAGGGGCTGGTTTGATGAAAATCTGGCTTTGGTGTTAAAATGGATAGAAAATGTGGAGTTAAGCTATTGATCTGACTACAAGACGACCCTCTTCTCTACATACTACAGGGTTCGTAGTCATGTGGAAGAATTGGGACACCCCATGGGATGGTGTTAGCTCGTACTGCTGAACTGCTGCTCGCTAAAGTGTGACAATTTGTCAAAACATGCACCGCTATGGTGTTGCCTTCGCTACTATTTTTCTTACAAATAGACGACACGGTGATGCCGTTATTAAGCCCCAAGGTTTCTCACAGAGTCCAATGTGTTCTACAAAACACCCACCGTATCTTTAGAGTGTTTGGCCCAATCACCACCAAACTCGGTACACACCTCTATAGGACTGACACGTACATGTGTGTGCAATTTGAGCAAGATTGTGTTTGTGCTTCTGGCCTTAGACCAAGTTTCACCGAGACAACTCAGATGGTAACAATTCATTTTTTGACGCCTCCAGTGGATTGCACGTTCCTTGCAACCTTTAACAACCTCTAAAAGGCTGTGACGGGGTCTGAGAGGAATCTCCTTGAAGCTTAGCGGAGGCTACAAGTGTTTACGTCACATGACCGAGGCCTGGCGGTGATGTCCAGTGTTAGCTCTGAGCCACCTCACACTGTTGTACAGTCCAGTAAATACAAATGTCAGATATAAGCTACGTAGAAGACGTTGTAGTTACCGTAGGTGACCAGTGACTCCAAGCGCTCGGCAGAGTCGAAATGTCCATACAAGTTTCAAAAAAACAATCCTTCTGTCAATACACTTCAGTAAGTATACTGAATACACTTTCTTCCTGAATGTGCAAATGTTTGCGGTTTCGTGCTGCCCCGAATCAATGACATTGGTCCCTCCGTTTTTGTCGGGTTAGGGTTAGGGTCATTCCAAAAGGTCAAAACCAAAACATACAAAAACCGAGGCAATTTTTTTCCCATACCAAATAATGTCCGTGCATCCATCCACCTCAGCCTAAAGAGGGAAGCCCAGATTTCCCTCTCCCCGGCTACTGTATCCATTTTCTCCCATGTATCCCAAGGCCTTCCCATGCCAGTTGAGACATAGTCTCTCCAACGTGTCCCAGGTCTTCCCTGAGGCCTCCTATCAGTTGGACGAACACCAGGCAGGCATCCTGGAGGTATCCTGACCACATCCCCGAGCCACCTTATCTGGCTCCTCACAAAGCAGAGGAGTTCCTCCAGCCACCCTACGGATAAAACTAATTTGGCCAGCTTGTACTCGTGATCTTGTCCTTTGGCTCACTCCCCGAGGTTCCTACCTGACCATAGGTCCTGTATAGGAACGTAGATGGACTTCTAAATTGAGAGCTTTGCCTTCGGGATGCGCTCTCTCTTCACCGCAACGGACCGATGCAGAGTTTGCATCACTGCTGACACCGCACCAGTCAGCCAGTCGATCTTGTGAACAAGACCCCAACGTACTCCATGTCCTTCACTTGGGGCAGGATCTCATCCCCAACTCGTCGATGGCACTAAACCCTTTTCCGAGGGACAACCATAGACTCGGACTTTGAAGAGTTGATTCTCTTCCCTCACACTCGACTGCGAAGCAATCCGGTGAAAGTCGAAGATCCAGGCCGCTGAAGTCGCAAAAAACAGAGACCCAAACCTGCAGCCACCAAATCGGATCCCTTCAACGTCCTGGCTCCTGATGGGAAAATTCATACAAAAACTGGTGCATTGGAAAACCCAGGTTTACCGGTCATGACCATCACATTATTCACTCGCTTTTTCATCTTCTTCCTCTCTGCTTTTTACGTTTGGAATATTCTGGTGGTCACTCGCCTTCCGCTACATTGCCAAGATGGCCGTTATCAAGGGTGCTGAGTGTCTCCGTTGGCGCACTTGCGTACTTATACTTAGCTTTTGAGTACATAAGTGCAGTGCACTGTCCGTACCCGGACACTGACCACCCGCGATAGTCGCCATCTTGGCATAATTCCACCTCATTTGACGCAGGGTGAGTAGTTCCCTGAACAGACAAATGGTATGTAAAAAAATGCAAAAAAGACATCTTTGTGATGAAGCATCATCGGTGGATAAGCGTGGAATGTCTCACTTTCGCTTTCTGTGCCAGTGTGAACGCAAGAGAGACTCCCGAGGCGGGTCGTCATCTTTGAGAATGTACATAACGATGGCAGAGGGAGGGGGTTAGGGGGAGGGAGGTCACATGACACATGAGACTGAAAAGTTGGACATCAGTGTTGTTGTGGTGACGAAACTTTATGGTGCTGCAAACTCTTATGCCGCCCCCACCGCCCCCCTCCATCATGTGAGACATGATACGCTAATGTACAGAAGTTGTGGGCGGGGCTTGGCTAACGAACCAATCCTGTGGTGTTTGCTGTGGTGATTATTTATTAATAACTTGAACTTTACGGAAAAAATAGCATTCTGTTAATTGATGCAAGTATTTATGTTTATTTTTCTATTTGTTTTATACTTACATTCATTCTTGTTTAATCACTCGGTGGCCATGTCTTTGGTATATGAAGATGTACAAAGTAGATTTTTTTTTACTCATTGCGTCTATACAGTATGTACATAACAGACTAGTGTGTGTGTGTGTGTGTGTGTGCGTGTGTGTGTTGTTTGTGAAGTGTGCGTGTGGGCAAGGGATTTTTTTTTTCCTGACGGTGTTATAATTAAATGAGAAAACTATAAAAGAGCTCAACAAGCTGTGCTGATAACTGTAGATGGAAACAATTACTGTAGTAAACATGGCTGAACAGCAGGGGGCGTGTGTCTGCGTCTTATTCCACTGACGTGGTGCGTTTTTGGCATGGTTTGTTTATTGATACAATAAATACAAACATAATAACAATGAATATTTTTGACCTGTAATAATTTGACATCGTACAGGTATGTGGGACACGGTTGAAGGATTCTGTAACCAGAATGCAGCTGGAGCTCCTCCAGCTTTCCCCACACGTCTTCCTCCGCTCTCATGTCTTCCTTTCCAGCCTTCCCTCCAGAGGCGGCAGCAAAGTGTCTCCCTCCGGGCCGCCTCGTTTGATCTCAGCACATCTCGGCCTCCCTCCACCCTGAAGATGTTTATTCGGTCTCCAGCGAGCAAACAAGCAATGTTCCATCTTTCCATCTGTCTTATCGGTCTGCTTTCTTTTCTTTGTCTATTGTGGTTCTTTTTCTCCCGCCATTCCAGACTTTTCCCCTTCTTTCATTTCCATTTGTTTGCTATATTCCTAATTGCCCCGGGGCGGACTTTGCTTTGTCATTTAAAAAAAAAAACAATTTACTCCCATTTCCTTGTGGGAAGTGTGAGATAGCTTCAAGGTGATGACTTGTGTGTGTGTCTGTGCGTGCGTGTGCGTGTGTGAAAGACAAGGAGCAGTCTCGGAGCGTGGTTTAATGCGTCAACAAACGTCTCATCAGCAGGAATCGTCGAACAGTCATAGCATAGTATTTCCACTGTGCACAAAGTATTTATTCTTACTGATTTTCTCACATTGATACTGGCAGGGTGACTCGGCGGTACACTGCTGCCTCCCTGTGGCCAATGCGGCTAACTGCAAGAGAAAAAAATCCCCAAACCGAAACGGTGACGACCACACTGGAAAAGCATTTATTTCTTTTGTTTCAGTTACACTTCACTTGTTGTCACCGGATCAGAAAGATTGGAGATTGCTGTCGTACAAAAACAAGGGGGCGGGGGATCACCGCCTGCTTGGTAATCAGGAAGGATGTCCCTCTTTGTTAGTTTTTAACACAGAACTACATTACGTAGAAAACTCATGAGTCGTACGTTTTTAATCGCCGCGAGTCCGCCATCTTGTGTAGCACTACTTTGTTCGTTTGCGACTTTCAACGTTTTTACTGGTGGTTTCTGAAATTCTGGCGATAAGGCATTAAAGATGCCCTACTGTGCGCCTGTAAACTACCTATATATGCCTATACACTACGCACGCTGAGCTGCCAAGTTGTGCTACACAAGATGGCGGCGTGTGCACTGAAGCACTGCGCAGCGGCGACACCGCGCTCCGTGTGTTGTGTCCGGGGGTGAGCTTTCTACGTCTTTCTATTTTTTTGGAAGACATTACTCATATTATGCTAATATTCATTTCCGCATTCCCGTAAAAAGATTCTTCAGTGATTGGCAGTCGGTTACTTATTGGGCAATGATTGGGTACACTGATGTCACGTGATTTCATCCCGTCCGCTCCAGCGTTTACCCAAAGTGGCCACAAAGGAGAGCTCCATAGCGAGTCCGGCAGAAGACTACATTGTTTTTAATCCCCAATTCAATCTAATGAGTATACCCAACACAAGACACACGACTAAAATAAACCATATCCACCTCCAACTTCGCGGTGAGTGTGACCTGATTTAAAAAGTGACGTAATCGGCAAGTTGAATTCCCATTGGTTCAGGTGGTCAACTACAAATGTGGTCTCCTCATTTGCTGGCCTATCATGTTTGCTAGTCAAGCTAGTGTTGGTAAGGTTGTCTTTCTATGTAGGATTCAAGCTAACAAACACTATTTTGTTGTGAACTTGATCATGAACTTGCTTTTCTTATTTCTAATGGTGCAGCTACACAGTGGGGCGCCTAGTAAGTTTACTATTGACACTCTTTAAGCTAACATGAGCCACTTTGCTCTTCATTGGTGTTCAACTGTTGCTTTAACACTTTTGGCTTTGCTTTCAACTGTGACTGACACTACTTATACTGAAATACTTCAACATCTTGTGCAACATTTTGGGGGGAGTTTTGAATTAATGTTTTTATTAAGCGAGAAAACATTGCAAATCTACGTGGCTCAGTGTGATAACTTGCAGTGAGTCTCTTCTAGCGCTGCAGAGGAATTGTTGTCATTCAGCCACATTGGAGGCCTTTCCAGCATGAAGCCTTTTGAAGGTCATGCCACAGCATCTCAATGGGATTCAGCTTAAAATTTTGGTTTGCGTTAGTGGACTTGCTGCTGTGTTTTGGGTCATTGTCCTGCAGAACCAAAGTTGGCTTCAGATGGCCTGTGAAGGATTGTCTGTGACCTCCAACACCTGACATTGTCCTAAGCAGCAGACCATCACACTACCACCACCATATTTTACTGTTGCTATGATGGGTTTTTTTTAAATGCCAGATGTTATGGGACACGTACCTTCCAAAAAGTTAAACTTTTGTCTGGTCAGACCACAGAGTATTTTTTCCAAAGGTCAAAACAAAGACGGGCATCAATGTTTTTTTTTGTTGTCCAGCAATGGTTCTGGTCTTGGAACCGTATTTGTCTTTCTTATGGTCGTGAACACTGACCTTAACTGAGGCAAGTGAGGCCTGCACTTCTTTGGATGTTGTTGTGGGGTCTTTTGTGACCTCTTAGATGATTATTTGGGAAGGTTCCCCACTGTTCCGTGTTTTTGCCATAACAATGATAATGGCTCTTTCTGTGGTTGGCTGGAGTCCCAAAGCTTTAGAAGTGGCTTTATAACCTTTTCCAAATTGATAGATCTCAATTAATCTCAGCTAAGGGGGGAGGGGGGAGGGGAGTGCAATCACTTTTTCACACAGAGCCATGTAAGTATGAATTTTCAAAATTTTCTCCCTCAATAATAATTTGGAAAAACTGCATTTGTGTTCAGGTGTGTTGTTACTGACTAATATTTACATTTGTGGGATGATCTAAAATATTTAAGTGTGACAAACATAAAAACAATCAGTCACACAACTGCTTAAACACAGCCAAGTCACTAGTAACGACTGGTTGGCGGCGTGTTTTGAAAGCTACCATTGTTTGCTTGGTGTCTGTGTCACGATCGGGCTTCACCCCCTCGTGACGGCTTCCTTAGTTTTTGTCTTTCCTCCCTGTTCCTCGTTCGTGCCCTTATTTTGTAGTCACTTCCTCTGTTGCTGTGTTCTGCTTTCCGTTCCTTGCCATTTTCTCCCGCACCTGTTTTCAATTTCCACACTCCCTATTTAGTTCAGGTGTGTGCTCTTTCAGTTGTCGGTTCATTGTCTTATGTTGAGTTTTGCCTTGCTACTGCGCTATAGCGAAAATAAATACATTTACCTGCATTTGGGTCCTAATCTCTGCATCTTGGGGTCGAACTTTACAACTCACAAGCCGGACCGTGACAGTCTGACTCTTAAATCCAAACAAAAGTCAAACTAGAGTTTCTCGTCAGGTTTTGCCGGTTTAGCTTCCATTGTGCTCGCTTTCTCTGCTGCATTGTTGACATCGGGCCTGATTGTGTATAAGAAAACTCTCGTCTTGTTTTTTTCTTTCAGTTATCCACACACTGAAGTTTTTGTCCACTACCTCCTCCCAAGTTACGAACTTCCCAGATTGTGTGGAAGTTGTTCATGTTGATGAAGTTCAGGTCTTTTAATATGACAGCAAGAACAAGAAAACAGAAGCCGGACAGGACTGGATGAACAAAAGCAGAGTTGAAGAGCCAGATTGCTGGCTGAGACAGACAGGAGATGGTTTTGTTCGTGAGCAGAGGTTGAAATACTACCTTGACTTTGCTATGGAGGCTTTCAACCAAACTGGAGGTTTGTTTATGTTGAACCTTCTACTATTAAAATATATTTGATGTACTCTTACACTTTTTATACTGTAATAAAAACACATACATTACTGCAGGGATACCTTGTCTTGTTGCTAAGTGGTTACTCAACACTGTCGTTCTCTCAAGTGTTCACGCTCTCCAGGTGATGTACAGCTGTGAATGGGATGATGAGACTGATGAGGTTAAAGGTTGGTTTTGTTAAAACCCTTGTTACCAGGTGGTGCAAGACCCTTACCCCTTCGTGTGTTGAGGAGGCGTACCTATCTCTTTGACTATGTTAAAAAGGGTGCTCATAAGTCAGGTTGAAGGAAATTCACCCAGGTTTTCACGGCGTAGTTTGAGGCGGCCCCACTACATCCAGACTAAGCACAATGGAGTAGCCTTATTTAAATTGTACCCAGCACTAGACCCTCTACTTATAGCCGCTTGTAGTTCTGTGGAAACTTTACTAATCTATTAGTGATCAGAAGGACCTGTTTATCTTATCATAGATGTGACCGGAGCAACCTAAAAGGAATCTCCTCATGCAAACAGCTTACTCTTTTATCATACAAGACTTAAAAACAACAGAAAAGGTGAATCAAGGAAATTTAATAATACATTTGGCAAGGGCAAGAAGCAGCTAAATATGTAAAAGAATACATTACTTTGTCTTTCAAAATACTGTTGAGCTCCATTCACATATGAACAAAAATATGAACAAAGGTTGTAAAAATGTCCCAACCGGTAATGTCCAAAGTGGTCAAAAAGGAGGAGTGGGCCTCTACCACACTCTCAGTCTTTTCCCAAAAAGAACAAAAACTATGCCACAACGTCATCCAGATAAAAAAGTGAAAGTCAAAAGTAAAAAAATTGTCTCTATCACCACTGGAGAGAAAATCCTTATCCCATCAAGGTACCGTCGATAAATCCTCTTTGGTTTCCTGCAAGGCTCAACGTTGCACATGGAAAAAAAGAAGAGAAGGAGCCGCATCTATGTATGGCTTCCTTTGATGTCCACAGGCGCTGCTTCTTCTCACTAAGCTGCGCCTTGCTGGTTTAGCTATCAGGTTACACAGTCTGCGTTTCTTCTGATGAGAGAACAAGTCGCTCTATTCGCTTGCAGAACAAAGTCACAGTTTCATAGATAGATGCGCTGCACGGATACTGGGGACTAACAAGGAGGAAAAAGCCCCAAACTGCTTTGGGTGCGGTTCTTATACCTCTTCACCCTTCAGCGTCACAGTTTCAACATTTCTTACCATCTTGGGACAACTCTTCCTGGAACACTACTCTTCCTGGAATTCAAGATGGTTATGAGATGAGGTCATTTTCAACCAGCAGTGATATAAAATACATCTTTCCGAGCAAGCCTCCTCCTCTCACTGTATGTGTGTGTACGTGTTTATGTAAGTGCGGCCCTATCACACATCACTAACATGATGTGTGATGTATGATGATAACATGACACTAACACATCACACATGGTGAAGGCTCAACTAACGTGTGTGTGTGTATGTAGCTCCTCTTAACATTTGCACATTAGCTGCACATTATGCACTCTTAAGCAAAGCATAAAAGAAATACTCTGCCCTTACAGTAACCATTGCTGACACATGTATGTACAGCTTCATACCCTCCTTTCATAAGGCGAGGTTGACCTAAAAATACTAATTGCATAGCCATAAGCCTGGGGTCTCAAACACGCGGCCTGCGGGCCAAATGTGGCCTGCAGGACACTAGTTTGAAGCCCCCGCCTTGATATGAAAGTTTAATGTTAGTGCGGCCCCCGCAAATTTGATATGGATGCTGTATGGTATCATGTACCCCGAAAAAATTATTACGTTTGATTAATGTTCATGTTAAAGGTCAAATAACTGTTAATAGTTATCCTCCCTATCCGTGTGGAAGTGGTAAGTTTTTGGCTATTTAAGTTTAAAGGAAATAACTTGAAGGCTACCGTTTAGGTCGCTAGCTCTCTAGTTTGCGAGTTAGCATGTGTCTCAAGACCCTGCAGTTGCGCAATATGTTGTAAATAAAAAAAGTATAAATGTGACTATAGTTGTGTTTTGTCATGTCTACAGGGCTCTAATAATTCTTTGTTCATTTTAATCTGAAAAAATAATTTGTCTACCCACCAACTATATGTGGTTTCTTAAGTTTTTATTATTTGACGTTTTATTATTATTATTATATTTATTTATTACTGATTGATTGATTGATTTTCTGGCCGGCACAGCTAGGAGGACCAGGGTTCGATTCCACCCTCGGCCATCTCTGTGTGGAGTTTGCATGTTCTCCCCGTGCATGCGTGGGTTTTCTCCGGGTACTCCGGTTTCCTCCCCCATTCCAAAAACATGCTAGGTTAATTGGCCACTCCAAATTGTCCATAGGTATGAATGTGAGTATGAATGGTTGTTTGTCTATATGTGCCCTGTGATTGGCTGGCGACCAGTCCAGGGTGTACCCCGCCTCTCGCCCCAAGACAGCTGGGATAGGCTCCAGCACCCCCGCGACCCTCGTGAGCAAAAAGCGGTAGAAAATGAATGAATGAATGATTGATTTTCTTAATTCTTGATTTGTTTATTTATTTTTCATCTCATTTTGTGCAGAAAAATACAAATTAAGATATTTGAGAACAGTGGAATGTTTTATCAGAGCTTTTATTGTAGAAAATCGGAACCAAAGCACTGAAAAAGTTTATTTTTCTGTTTTTAATAAATGTGTTTTGGGGTTTTTTGGAAAACCTGGAGCGGCCCAGCCTTGCCCAGACCCTAGCTCCAGTGGCCCCCAGGTAAATTGAGTTTGAGACCCCTGCCATAAGCACAATCGTATTTAAAAGTGTCCCTCCTTTAGGCCATGTATCCCTCCTATGTCTACTCATGTGACCTTACAGTCCTTTTCTTTACTGGCTGTGGTTTTATGGCAACATCTTCCAAGGGTATACATAGTGTATACAATAGCAAATAGTTACCTTCCCATCCTCCTTACAGCCAGTTACCCTTGGCGGGGACCCTAGACAGGTGCTAACATTCCGGGCCAGAATGTACCTGGACGCAATGTGATGATTTAGAGGTAGCGTCACTCTCCTCAAGTCTTTTCCCCGACTTCATCACCGGATGCCTTTTACGGTCATGCCCAGGACCACACTGGATGCCTTTTACCGTCCTGCTCAGGACGTTGCCAAATAAGATAAGATAAGATAAGATAAGATAAGATAAGATATGCCTTTATTCGTCCCTCAGTGAGGAAATTTGTATTGCACAGCAGCAAGAGTACAGAGTCAGTTAAGCAGTACAAAATACACAATATAGAAAAATAAACAATATAAACAACCCAAGTATTAACAAAATCAACAGTTTTTCCCAGAGTTACAGTGAAGAAAATAAGTATTTGAACACCCTGCTATTTTGCTATTTCTCCCACTTAGAAATCATGGAGGGGTCTGAAATTTTCATCGTAGGTGCATGTCCACTGTGAGAGAGATAAACTAAAAAGAAAAATCCAGAAATCACAATGCATGATTTTTTAACAATTTATTTGTGTGATACAGCTGCAAATAAGTATTTGAACACCTGTGTATCATCTAGAATTCTGACCCTGAAAGACCTGTTAGTCTGCCCATTAGAAGTCCACCTGCACTCCATGTATCATCCTGAATCAGATGCACCTGTTTGAGGTCGTTAGCTGCATAAAGACACCTGTCCACCCCATACAATCAGTAAGACTTTAACTTGTAACATGGCGAAGACCAAAGAGCTGTCCAAAGACACCAGAGACAAAATTGTACACCTCCACAAGGCTGGAAAGGGCTACGGAGCAATTACCAAGCAGCTTGGTGAAAAAAGGTCCACTGTTGGAGCTATCATTAGAAAATGGAAGAAGCTAAACATGACGGTCAATCTCAATCGGAGTGGAGCCCCATGCAAGATATCACCTCGTGGGGTCTCAATGATTCTAAGAAAGGTGAGGAATCAGCCCAGAACTACACGACAGGACTTGGTCAATGACCTGAAAAGAGCTGGGACCACCGTTTCCAAGGTTACTGTAGGTAATACACTAAGACGTCATGATGTGAAATCATGCATGGCACGAAAGGTTCCCCTGCTTAAACCAGCACATGTCAAGGCCCGTCTTAAGTTTGCATATGACCATTTGGATGATACAGAGGAGTCATGGGAGAAAGTTTTATGGTCAGATGAGACCAAAATAGAACTTTTTGGTCATAATTCCAATAAGCGTGTTTGGAGGAAGAAGAATGAAGAGTACAATCCGAAGAACACCATCCCTACTGTGAAGCATGGGGGTGGTAGCATCATGCTTTGGGGGTGTTTTTCTGCACATGGGACAGGACGAGTGCACTGCATTAAAGAGAGGATGACTGGGGCCGTGTATTGTGAGATTTTGGGGAACAACCTCCTTCCCTCTGTCAGAGCATTGAAGATGGGTCGTGGCTGGGTCTTCCAACACGACAACGACCCGAAGCACACAGCCAGGAAAACCAAGGAGTGGCTCCGTAAGAAGCATATCAAGGTTCTAGCATGGCCCAGCCAGTCTCCAGACCTGAACCCAATCGAAAATCTTTGGAGGGAGCTCAAACTCCGTGTTTCTCAGCGACAGCCCAGAAACCTGACTGATCTAGAGAAGATCTGTGTGGAGGAGTGGGCCAAGATCCCTCCTGCAGTGTGTGCAAACCTGGTGAAAAACTACAGGAAACGTTTGACCTCTGTAATAGCAAACAAAGGCTACTGTACCAAATATTAACATTCATTTTCTCAGGTGTTCAAATACTTATTTGCAGCTGTATCACACAAATAAATTGTTAAAAAATCATGCATTGTGATTTCTGGATTTTTCTTTTTAGTTTATCTCTCTCACAGTGGACATGCACCTACGATGAAAATTTCAGACCCCTCCATGATTTCTAAGTGGGAGAAATAGCAAAATAGCAGGGTGTTCAAATACTTATTTTCTTCACTGTATATACAATACAGTATGTAGATAATATGAAACGAGATGACATATATGACCAGTCTATACTCTGAGATCTTGCTAGTGAGTTAATATGAGGCATTATGGAAATACTTCACATAGAACTTACTTCACCTTTTACAGTCCTGCTCAGGACGTTGCTGGATGCCTTTTTCGGTCATGCCAAGGACCAAGTCCTTGCATAACAGCCAAACAACACTGTGCCACAGGATTCTTGACAGTTACAGGTTGCTTATGATGGAGAAGATCTCCTGTTCAAATAAAATCAAATCAACTTTATTTGGATAGCACTTTTCCTGCAAAGACATGCAACACAAAGTGCTTTACAGAATTAAAACAATTTACACAATTAAAAGTAAAAAACAAAGAAACTGAGTACAAAGAAAACAAAGAAACAAAGAAAGCCCCTCCTTCCCACCCTCCATACTAGACCCACACACATACACGCACACACACACACCATCACACAATCACCCACCGTAGGGAGACATGGCATGGCAATGAGGAACAAGGAAACGCCACCTTTGGGGCCGTCCACACTGGGAGGAGCTGCAGGCCGTGCCATCGGAGGACCAGCACCCGGGCCCCCCGACTCCAACAGACGGGCGGACCCCCACATTAAAGAGAGGAACCCCCAGCCGGCCGGGTCGAAGGAACCCAAAGATGGAACCCCCTCAGCAGACCCGACACAGCCCCCAGTGTGGAGGACCCCCCTGAGGAAACACTGGAGTTATTGGACATGAAGACATGGACGTTGACCACTACAAATACAAATCCACAATTTGCTACCAACAAACACAAGTTGGATGAAGACAATCTTTTATTGTACTACTTGAAGTATTACTACACTGAGCGTTGTTCTTCTGAATTGAAGAAGTATGTGAACTACGGGAGGAAGGTCCTAACGAGAAGAGGTAGAACCACTTGATGTACTTTCACCTTTGTAACCACGCCCCCCACAGGAAGATTACTAGCATTACAAGCTACACTTTTTCTACTCTTTTCTCTCCATCGTTCTTCCTTCTCTCCATGTTGGGAAGGAGCTCCATCACTTCCTGTGCAGCGCTTCCAGAGTTGTTTCTCCTCCAGAAGACGCCATCTTCACCGGTCAGCTGCTTGGCGACAGGTTTCTACCCCAACAGAGCGGTCTTGTTTTGGAGGAAAGACGGCCAGGAGATCCACCAGGACGTGGAGCACGGAGAGCTCCTCCCCAACCATGACAGAACTTTCCAAATGACGGTGGACTGGAAGTGAATATGACGGCCGACGTGGAGGGCAAGTATGAATGTGTGTTTCAGCTGTCTGGCGTCAAGGAGGACATGGTCACCAAGCTGGAGAGAAGAAGCATCCTGAGCACACGTTTGGTGTGTCCTCCAAACGTCTCCTACCCCAACGTTCACCATGATTGATCCATGTCACAATAACAATGCTTGACCTTTGATAGGATGCATGCTAAGTAGTCATGAAGTTTTCCTCTTTGCGCTTCTTGCCGCTCTACAGACAAATGGAGCATCACCGTTGTGGCGGTCCTCGTTGTGGCCGTCCTCATTGGGGCGGTCCTCGTTGTGGCGGTCATTGTCATCATTGTCAAGCGTCTCAAGAACAGACAAGGTGAGGGACACAAATGTTGTCTGTCTTCTTCTGGAAGTTGATGCTTTCATCCAGGCTGCAAAGGTGCAGCCATGTTTGACTTGACTTTGGGGAGCTTCCACTCAAAGATCCACAGAGACAGAGCACACACTCTCACACACAAACATGCACCGTGAGGACAAAGTGCATGTCACCTTCTTTCTCTTTCATTTCATTCAACTACGATCCAGCTCGTCTCTGTGGATCTTTGAGTGGAAGCTCCTCAAGTCAAGTCAAGTCAAACATGGCTGCACCTTTGCAGCCTGGATGAAAGCATCAACTCCCAGAAGAAGACAGACAACATTTGTGTCCCTCACCTTGTCTGTTCTTGAGACTTGTGGGGCATACCCACTAACAACATTGAACAACCCACCTTCAATTTCTAGCTTCAGACTCATCACCCTATCTGACACTCTTTTTACCTCCAGGACATTCTTAACCAAGTCCTCCTCCTCCATTTCTCTTCCATCTACACCATGATAGAAGAAGTTGAACCCTGCTCCTAAACTTCTAGCCTTGCTACATTTCCGCCTGGTCTCCTGGACACACAGTATGTCTACCTTCCTCCTCTGCATCATGTCAACCAACTCTCTACCTTTTCCTGTCATGGTTCCAACATTCAAAGTCCCAACTCTCAGTTCTAGGTTCTTGGCGCTCCTCTTCTCTCTCTTCTTACGGGCACATCTTCCTCCTCTCCTTCTTTGACCAACAGTAAGCCAATTTCCACCCGCACCCTGTAGGTGAACAGCACCGATGGCGGTCGTTGTTAACCCGGGCCTTGACCGATCCGGTATGGAAGTCTTGTGTTTGATTGGCATAGTTGGTTTGGCAAAATGTTTACGTCGGATGCCCTTCCTGACACAACCCTCTGTATTTATCCAGGCTTGGGACTGGCACAGCAAGGCACTGGCTTCTACCCCATTGGGGCGACATTTGACAACATGCTGACAAGGTAGGCTAAATTAACATAAGCCACCAAGTCCGATAAGCAGGTTACAGATAAGCAAGTTCACCAAGCTCCCGATCTAATACCACATCACTGAAAGACAGGAGTAGCCGCAACCCTATAGTTGCTCTTACTATCGACAGCCCTCTGGCTGAAGTCGATAGTAATGTTCACTGGATTCATCAGTCAGTATGAATCAACATTTAAAAACATGTCAAATTATTGTGACATATACATAGTATATTTATATACTATATGTTACATATCTCTCCGCATATCTGTGTGGAGTTTCCATGTTCTCCCCGTGCATGTGTGGGTTTTCTCCGGGTACTCCGGCTTCCTCCCCCAGTCCAAAAACATGCTAGGTTAATTGGCGACTCCAAATTGTCCATAGGTATGAATGTGGGTGGGAATGGTTGTTTGTCTATATGTGCCCTGTGATTGGCTGGCCACCAGTCCAGGGTGTACCCCGCCTCTCGCCCGAAGACAGCTGTGATAGGCTCCAGCACCCCCGCGACCCTGGTGAGGATAAGCGGTGGTAGAAGATGGATGGATGTTGGTTTCACCGCGAGTGTTGGTTTGCTCTGTTTCTCTACAACCTGACTTGTGACTGTACAGATGTTTCTTATGCTGGCATTGTGTCTAAAAATCACACTAAAACCTAAAATCTGGGGAAAATGTGGATTTTTTTGTGTGTGTGTAAAAATGCCTAACCTGTATTGAACCCTTCATAGAAGTTAGAATGCAAATGGAAAACGTCCTTTTAACTTGTGTACAACAACAAATGCAGTGAAATGCTTCAAGCAACATCTCATGTTTTGGCTCATTGAATTTTTCCACCAATAGGACGAAGGTGGTGTCATGTTTCACTGCCTGTTTACTTTCACTTTCAGGCCCATACAGAAATGGCAAGTCATGGTGCATATGAATTGCACGTCTGGTTTTACCTGACTAGGCCTTTAGAGTTTGAAGCCGACACTTTCAACGTGGGATCATAACCAACATGAAAACCAACAAATTATGAGATGGTGATCATTTGTACGATACTGGAACAATTTATTGAAGGGCCAAGAAGAGGGATGACAATGTCTTGGTTTACACACAAAGACAGAACGTCTTGATGATCCAAAAAAAACAGTCAGAAGAACATTTGGGGGTGCAAACAGTCCATGTGAGCTAACTCAGCCTTCAGCCTCTCTCAGAGCTCGATGCCACCGTCACGAGCTGTCGGACAAACACAAACGCAGCATGAGCTGCTTCCTCATGTTCACAGAAGAAGAAGAAGATGTTTGACTTACCAGCTGGATCGTAGTTGACTGAAATGAAAGAGAAAGAAGGTGACGTGCACTTTGTCCTCACGGTGCGTGTTTGTGTGTGCGAGTGTGTGCTCTGTCTCTGTGGATCTTTGAGTGGAAGCTCCTCAAGTCAAGTCAAACATGGCTGCACCTTTGCAGCCTGGATGAAAGCATCAACTCCCAGAAGAAGACAGACAACATTTGTGTCCCTCACCTTGTCTGTTCTTGAGACGCTTGACAATGATGACAATGACCGCCACAACGAGGACCGCCC
This sequence comes from Doryrhamphus excisus, assembly GCF_030265055.1. NCBI lineage: Eukaryota > Metazoa > Chordata > Actinopteri > Syngnathiformes > Syngnathidae > Doryrhamphus > Doryrhamphus excisus. The sequence goes on along the minus strand of NC_080481.1, from coordinate 5,343,829 downwards.
CAATGAGGACGGCCACAACGAGGACCGCCACAACGGTGATGCTCCATTTGTCTGTAGAGCGGCAAGAAGCGCAAAGAGGAAAACTTCATGACTACTTAGCATGCATCCTATCAAAGGTCAAGCATTGTTATTGTGACATGGATCAATCATGGTGAACGTTGGGGTAGGAGACGTTTGGAGGACACACCAACTAAATGTGTCTTTCTCACCTTCACGGCTTGCATTGCTCAGGATGCTTCTTCTCTCCAGCTTGGTGACCATGTCCTCCTTGACGCCAGACAGCTGAAACACACATTCATACTTGCCCTCCACGTCGGCCGTCACATCCACATCCAGGTCCACGGTCATCTGGAAGGTTCCGTCGTGGTTGGGGAGGAGCTCTCCGTGCGCCACGTCCTGGTGGATCTCCTGGCCGTCTTTCCTCCAAAACAAGACCGCTCTGTTGGGGTAGAAACCTGTTGCCAAGCAGCTGACCGGCGAGGACGGCGTCTTCTGGAGGAGAAACACCTCTGGAAGCTCTGCACAGGAAGGGCGCCATGTGTGGATGGAGGACAACGTAAAAGTACATCATGTGGTTCTACCTCTTCTCATTAGAACCTTCCTGCCATAGTTCACAAATCTCTTCAAGTTTTGCGGACACTCTTCAGTGAAGAAATACTTTGCATAGTCTAGTTGAGCTTTGTTTTGGTCCAACATGTCTTTGGTGGGGACAGCTTGTGGTTTTGCTGCAGTCCACGTCCAAGTCTTCATGTCCAATGATAGGATGTCTTCTCCATCGTACCCGGCCTGAAACCAACCTTCACTCTCGTCAGTATCTTCATCCCATTCACAGCCGAGCGTCACCTGGAGAACGTGAACACCTGAGAGAAGGACAAAGTGTTGGAAAGCAGAGTGAAACCTCATCACCGTCAGACACACGCAGTTGTCTTTGTCATTATGGGATGGATAGAGACAAGGGAGAGACAATTCAACATCAACAAACCTCCAGTTTGGTTGAAGCTCCTCTTTGCAGTTTCCAGATAATTTCTGTAGAACTGCGGAAGAAACCTGTCCCCTGCTGTGATGTTCTTCATCCAGTCCTGTTTGGGTTCTCTTCTCCTGCTGTTGCTGTTGTAGTTGTACATCTCAACTTCATCAACGTAACCATTGTTCACATAATCTGGAATGTTTGTAACTTCAGAGGACACCATGTAGATATGCTCCAGGGTGTGCATCACTGAAAGAAAAAAAACAGATGAGAATTGTGGTCAACAATATTGTACAATTAATACTAATGTCAATTATTTTTTCCCATTTTTTTTATCAATGCCCCCTCTGAGTCCATACACGGTAAGTCAGTGGTCTCCAGCCAGCAGTTCAAGTAGCTCTCATTTATTATCAATGCTATACCAACTAAATTAGCCCATGGGTTCAGCCGTAGGCCACATGGGAGTGTGACCAATCACAGTGGAGTGGGTGTGCCCCTGGGTGGAATGAATGAAAACAGAGCATTTTGGAAATCCAAGGATATACAGCTGGAACAGGTGCAGATTCTGGAAGATCTAGAAAGCTTTGGGTGCAGGTTATTGTGTGTAGTTGCTCTATAGGAGTCCTCAACTCAATACAAAGGGCCAAAAATGATCCCTCATAGGTCCCCTTTAAGTGAGAAGCAGATGAAAACAATGAAGTGACTCGTGTTAGCTCAAAGACCGTCAATAATAGTCATAATAATAAGGAGGTCCCGTCAGAAAGGTTTAAGGATATTTGGGATCAGGCAACACAAAGTGTATTTTGGAGTGAAGGAAGTGGACTTACCAGGCGCCACGCTGTGAATTTCCACAGCCAGAAGAAAGAATAAAAACAAGTTCATGATCAGCTGTCACAAGTGTAGAATAAAACGGTGTTTGTAGAAAGAGAAAGTGATGAGCACTGGCTTGACTAGCAATCACGACATGACAGTCAATGAGGAAACACACCTTGCTCGTTCTAAAATTTAACTCAAGAATTTAGCTTGTAGGTGACGTCACTCATTAACTGGTTACGCGCAAAGCCGAAGTCTTCTAGCGCCCCTTGTGGCCACATAAGGAAAAATGGTGGAGCGGCTTTCGGTGAAATCACGTGACGTCGGTTTGACCAATCATTGGCTAGGTTCGCAGCCAAAATTATTGTTGCTTCCTGTTACTCGGTGCCAAATTACTCAAATGTCAGGAAAATGATCGAAGACACATTTTTGGTGAAATACAGACCGAGTCTTTCGATAAATATTCAGTAATGTTTTTTAAAATCAGAACAATTAAGAGACGTTCTCATCACCAGGAAAGCAGTGAAAGTCGTCCCGTTTTCTATGAGAAACTATTTTGGATAAATGGACAAATAATAATAGTACTATAACTTTTATATCATAAAAGTTATGGTTGGTGGCCATTATGACCCTGGTGGAATCTCGCCTGATAAATCCTCTATATGTACATTATTGTACATATAGAGGATTGTACATATTTACAGCAACCTACGGAAAATAGCAGCAGCAGCGTACCTTGTCATTGTACGCAAATAATAAATACTATACAGAATAAATGTATTGAAATATCCTGCAGGCAAACTTATAACGTGCTGATTGAAGAGTAGCTTTTTTTCCACAAACAGGCGTCATGTTTCATTGCTTGTTTACTTTCGCTTTCAAGAGCAAACAAAATCGAGCTAACGTGACAACACGATGGCAACATCTTGGTGCATATTGTTATCTGGTTTTACTTGACCGACTTACCCTCAATGTAAATTCGTGATTTCAAAATTAGGACAACTTAGACGTCAGTCAACGTATGTGGATCGATTCCAAAGAGGAACCAATGCCAAGTAGTGTGTGTTTCAGTAAGACCTTGAATGATTGGTGAACACTAATACACCACTAAGCCAAGGAGGAAGAAGTCGCCTTCATAAGTTGCCGTTGTAACTCTTACAAGACGCTATTTTACTCCTGTCTAGTCCATGTGGCCAATGATGTAGTATTAGTGTAAGAACCTTTTGGATTCTTAAAGTTGAATAAATACGGTGCCGTTCTAAATGGATGTGCTATTGTTAGCCGCTAACGGTAGCGTGCTAGCAAGTCAATGTCGTCAGTGCAAGTTCATAATTTGTGTTGTGAATGTATTTTATGTTCTCCATGAGATTTTTTTGATTTAATATTTTAATACCGTTTTCTGTTTTTGTACAGTCCTCATGGTGCATAAAAGGAACATCTCGGTCTGCGCTTTTTCGACTGGAGGGTCGAGTTGGCGATATCACGTGAGGTCAAGTTTGTGCTGTGCCTATGTTGATTACATTATTGTTATAATTATGATTATGTTGATACAGGGTACATTTCAGGCTGGTAATGGCGATACCGATCCGATTCGGATACTTTGTGCAAATTCACCTCACGTGTCTAGTCCAGTTTATCAAGTTCATACATGAATTAAAGAAATGAATAATGATTTGAAGTTACTTTAAAAAGTGTTCCAGTGTACTTAAAAGTCACAATGCAGAATACACAACAGAAAAAAACAGAACAAGATGATATAAAATGAGAAAATTATGTTTTAAACAAAAAAAAACCTTTACAATAAAGGATGCATTATTGAGAAGTACTATGAGAATGATATCACAATATCAAAATGGCCACAGTATGCTGTCTGGGTACTGAACACACAAGAAATAGGAATGTTTCTGAAATGTTTATTTTGTCAAAGAGTTACAAAGACAAAAAGGTAGTCAACAAAAACTACCCAGGAAGTACTAGAACCTATCATACTGAAAAAGTTTACAAAAATACAGTATATAGTTACGCAATGTGTTTTACCATGTAGTACTGGCTGAGCAATTAACAGTTTTTTCTCGTATGTGTTCGCATGTGACAAGTTAAATTGGACTTCTGACAAAATGCAACTAACAGGTTTTACTCCTATGTGCGTTCTCATGTGACTCTTTACATTGGACTTCTGAGAAAATGCACAACCACAAATTGAAAGGTTTGTCCCGTATGCCTTCCCATGCGTATTGCAAATCCACTCTTAAAAGAAAAGCGTCTAGAACAGGGGTGGGCAAACTATGGCCCGGGGGCCACATCCGGCCCGCCAAGTGATTGAATATGGCCCGCCTGTTCTTTTTAAAGTATTTCATTTAAATTTATCGTACAACCTGGCATCATGGCTTGAGCCAACCTTTTGATGGTTTAAGTAGCTGTTTTATCAATATTGTTATTTGATGTGGTCTGTTGTTTACAAAGTGCTCCTGAAAAAAGGGACACAAGTACAATAAAAAAATAAAAAATAAATAAAACAATTTAAAAAATAAAAACAAAAAATATTAATTCATTCATTCGCACATATAGACAAACAACCATTCACACTCACATAAAATAAACATATTTAGATAATAATAATAATAAATTTAATTTATAACGCACTTTACGTTAAATGAATGACCTCAAAGTGCACATATAGCAGATTGCATGACACTTTTACAGATACAATAATTCCAGGTGGACAGTTACGTGTAAAAAACATAATAGTCTGGCCCCTCATCAATTTTGTTAAACCAATGCGGCCCGCGAGTCAAAAAGTTTGCCCACCCCTGGTCTAGAACAAACTGGCAGATGAAATCATTTTTGCTTGACTTCTTATTTTAGAGGATTGAGAGTGTTTATTGGGAGCGGGAGTCCAAATATTACTTTGACAGTCTGGTTACTCAGTGGTTCTTGGGTGTCATCCCTGCCTTCGCTCATATGGATACATATGGACCCTTCTTCGAAGTGGAGGCCTGGAGAGGTCCATGAAGATGCTACAGCAATACACAGTCAATTATTCAATAGCAAACTGACACTACTGAACACACGAAATAGGAATGTTTCACCAATCTTTATTCTGCCAAACGGTTACAAAAAGGTAGTAGACAAAGACTACCCAGGAAATAGAACTTTCCACACACAATATCCTGTGAAAAATACAGTACATATGGTTACGCAATTAACAATTAGTGACATCAACTTACAACTTAATTGTGTATCATTGTGATAACAAAAGTATACCCGGGGAATCAACCTTTTAGAGCAGCATTTTCACCTCTGGGTCCTCATGTGGCCTTTCAGATCATGTTTACCGCACACTGAGCAGCCGAAGGTTTTTTACCCTCTCTGTATAATGTGCGTCTCTTTGAGGCTACAGTGCAAACAGAGCAACTGAAAGGTTTTTCTCATGTGTCAAGTATTGTCAGCTGTTTCATCACATTGGTTGTTTCAATGAACCTTTTTCCCCCGTGTGTGTTGTCATGTATCTTACCAAACTTGCTTCCAAGTCATTGACAAACAGAGCAACTGTAAGGTTTTTCCCATGTGGGCTCATGAATGGGCTCCCACTGTCTTACCAAATAGTGTTGGCTAAACAATTCAAATGAGCAACTAACAGGTTTTTCTCTTGTGTGTTCTCATGTGACAATTGAAATGGGACTTCTGAGAAAATGCAGCGTCACAAACTGAGCAACTAAAAGGTTTCTCTCCTGTGTGCATTGTCATGTGACTCGTTAAAGTGGCCTTCAGAGAAAATGCGGCACCACAAACTGAGCAACTAAACGGAGTCTCTCCTGTGTGTGTTCTCATGTGTGAGACCAAACATTGCTGACTAGACAATCCTTTACCACAAACTGAGCAACTAAAAGGTTTCTCTTGTGTGTGTGTTCTCATGTGTATGACTAAATTATGCTTGGTGGTGACTCCTTTCCCACAAACTGAGCAACTAAAGGGTTTTTCTCCCGTGTGTGTTCTCATGTGTGTGACCAAATTATGCTTGGTGTTCAATCCTTTGCCACAGACTGAGCAACTAACAGGTTTTACTCCAGTGTGTGTTCTCATGTGACTCTTTAAATTGGACTTCCGAGAAAATGAGGCGCCACAAACTGAGCAGCTGAAAGGTTTTTCCCCTGTGTGTGTTCTCATGTGAATCTTTAAAGTGTACTTCTCAGAAAATGCGGCACCACAAACGGAGCAACCAAAAGGTTTTACTCCGGTGTGTGCTCTCATGTGACTCTTTAAAACAGACTTCTGAGAAAATGCACGACCACAAACGGAGCAATCAAAAGGTTTATCCCCCGTGTGCCTTCTCATGTGTATCGCAAGTCCACACTTGAAAGAAAAGCTTTTAGCACAAACTGAGCAGGTAAAACTTTTTTTGCTTGTCTTCTTTGTTTGAGAGGATTCAGAGCGTTCATTGGCAGTGGGAGTCCGCACGTTACCTTGACAGTCTGTACGGTTACTCAGTGGTTCTTGGGTGTCTTCCCTGCCTTCACCTCCAGTAGAGCGCGAGCTTGTGCTGTCTCTATCCGATAGTGGAGCTAGGAGGGGGTCTGCTCGTGATCCTCCACAGTGTTCTACATCAGCTTCTGTTACATGTTGTAGTGAGCTGCTGTTTGGAGGTGATGAGGTCCAGGGTTCCTCCTCTTCCTTTTTAACGTGGGGGGGCTGTGGCTCCTCATGTTTCCAAGTGGAGCTCACCCACCGCGGCCGAGGTTCTTCTTGACAACCAATCTGCTGCTGGACGTCTGCGGGACAAACAACGCAAATGTCAAATAGGATACACTTGTGACTACCTCATGCACAGCTGGCCTGCCAGAGGATAAGAAGACGTAGCAGGAGAGATCCATGTTGCCAGAAAACAGACAAGCAAAAAAATGTGTCATGACATTTGACAGTGCGGGTCCTCATATCACCTTCACGGTCTGTATTGCTGCTCAAGGCTTTTGGGGTGTCATCCCCGTCTTCAGCCTCAGGATGAAGGTCTAAGAAGTGTTTGTCTTCATGGTCTTCGGTCTTCACTGACACAACAATCAGTTTTAACTTGGCAAGATCAGCCTCCTCCGGCCCTTGACTGATCCACAGTTCATCCTCTTCCTTTTTAACATGGGGGGGCTGTGGCTCCTCCTGTTTCAAAGTGGAGCACCCCCACTGCCGCTTAGGTTCTTCTTGATGACTGACTGGCTGCTGGGCATCTGCAGGAGACATGCCAAATATTATATGCTGTGAAGACATCATGCACACCCAGTGTGATGTAAGGACAAGGGGGACGTGTTGCCAACCTAGCATTACCAAAGTCACCCAACGGCTCCACATTCTCTTGCCAAAAAGAGACCAGCAACACATCCAAAGCCACTTTTTTTCACTGTTTGTCATCAGCAAGAGGCCTCATATCACCTTGGAGGTCTGTGTCGCTGCTCAAAGGTTTTTGGGAGTCGTCCCTGTCTTCAGGTTCGTCGTCATGGGCTTTAGTCTTCACAGACACAACAATCAGCGGCATCTTGGCGAGATCAGGCTCCTCCAGCTCGAGAGGACGCTCTCCCTCCTGGGTGATCCAGAGCTCGTCCTCTTCCTTTTTAACATGGGGGGGCTGTAGCTCCAGTTTGGAGCTCCCCCACTGAGGCTGAGGGGGAGGCTCTTCTTTAAGAGCAAAGAACTGCTGGACATCTGCAGGACACAAAGGATAGCTTGAATTAAAAACTGTGGTTAAATGTGAGATCATCCATACGGTCACGCCCATGAAAACCATACACTATCGAAGCATCTTCTACCATTTCACACTTTTCAAGTACAATTGGCTTTTTCAGGGTTATCATTGTTTTGATCAGGCTGACAGAGTCAGTCGGTGGTCCTGAAAACATATGGTGGCCCTCAAGTACTATCTTTAGATAGTACTTAGATAGACCCTTTTCCACTTCCTGGTGGCACCTCCGCCACCTTGTGGATGTTTTTCTGGCTTAAAAGTGCATCATATGGTGGTTTCTATCATGGAGTTGCATCATCACCTCTTTGTGCGTCTTGTGCAAAAAAACGTAAAGGTGAGTGGCCGGTTTGAAAAAAACGTATCGGTAAATGACTTAAGCATTTTCAAGTGTAAAAATGGCTGAATGATGTCAAATCTAAACATTGGGCATTCAGGAGACGCCTTCAAAGACGCACATGTTGATATGTAGTGTCCCCCACCAGCCACTAGTCGGTGCCGGTAATGCTTCATTGCATGTCAGCGCAACAAGGAACTAGCCCTGTGCTAACATGCAAGTCTCTTTCCAAGGTGTTTATGAGCAAAGAAGTTTGGTTGGTGTTTTAAATCATGAAAATAGGGCGAGATACTGTAACTATTACATCAGTGTACGTGTTACTGCATGATCACAGCATGGATATCAAACCATGCAACGTTGTTAGAGTGTTTTTTAGAGGGCTTTATAGTCTAAATAGATGTATGTAGCTGAAATTAACTAATTGTCTCGTTATAATAAGGGAGAGAAATAAGTGTTCATGTTTCACATAAAGATTGGGAATGATGGGCAAAATAATAAAAAAGTGCACTTCCCCTTTAAAACAACAAAGTTCCCAATATTCAGTATCTTTGGCTGGTCTCTTCTACGCAGCAGCACGGTGATCCCTGAGCACATTCCAACTGTAGTCAGCAAGCATTCCACAGAGTCCACTTTCCCTGACATCTTTTCTCCATCACTGATATCCTGGTGGAATTGTTGCCTGTATTGCAGCCAAGGGCTTTGTAGGACTCCAGGAGGTTTGCCACCAGCTGCTTATAATGAAATCATAATCTGCCTTGTAGTCTCCAACAAAAGTAAATTTTTGCTCCTGTTGATGAAATTTCTCTACATGCACGCATTTTGTCCACTTGCGAGAGAGATTTCTGCAAATAAAAAGAAAACATTAAATGTCAAAACTCCAGACATATGAAAATGAATGTATTGGAATGTGCAGACAGGCTTTCCAATAGAACACACTCTACCTTCGGATAAACTAGCATGGGTGCCTATTTTCACCCAATGTTTTCTTTCTTAGCCACCTACACCAAGACAAATGTCTTTTGGACTTTTGGTCCGGGAGCACTTGTAGACCAGTGGAAAGGCTAAAGAGAAGCTAGGAATGTTAGCATGTCTTCAGGGTTAGAGGGGCCCCCAGAAGGATACAATTTGCTGTGGTAGTCTTTGAACAGGATGATGGTGGTTTCCCCGACTGAGACGATTCACCTCCACCAGAAGTTGATCCCCCGTCAAGAATTCACCCGCGAATTTGCCCTCTTCAGATCACCCCACAGATGCTAGATGGGATTCGGATCTGGATTCTGGCTAGGCCATCCCAAAGCCTCCGTCTAAAGCTATTCTTTTGTTGATCGAGGAGTGCACATCAGGTCGTTGCTGTTCCTCTTCTTCTTGTGATGCTCCGCCACGATGCTTGACTGTAGCTACAGTATGGCGTTATTCAGCTGATGTGCAGTGTTGGAGTGATGTCCAAAAAGTTCAAACTTGGTTTCACCGGAGCGCATCACATTTTCCCACATGCCTTTGGGAGATTTCTGATGTCTTTTTGCAAAATGAAGCCAGCGTTGGATGTTTTTCTTTTTAAGAGAAGGTGTCCTTCCGTCTTGCCACCCTAGCCGGTGAAGAAGATGGGAGGCTGCTGTCACGTGTACAACACAGACAGTCGTTGCCAGACATTCCCACAACTCCTCCGGTGTTGCCGTGGGCCTCTTGGCAGCCTCCCTGACTGGCTTCCTTCTCGTCTCATCACTTTTGGAGGGACATCCTGTTCTTGGTAATGTCACTGTTGTACCATAGACTGACTGACATCTTTGAATAACGAGATCCCTCTGATGCTTTGGAAGCTCTCTGCGGGCAATGGCTTGTGCTGGAAGATGTGGCTACAAAAATGTCAGGAAGAACCTACTAGGACAGCTGGACCTTATTTGGGGTTGATCAGAGGCACTTTAATTGGCAACAGGTCGCACTGACTCCATTTGGGAACACAGCCACACCCCCACTTCGAAAAGGGTGTGCACTCTAATCCATCTCAGTTCTTCAGTATCTTCTAAATGTGCAATGCTTCTGATGGATATACTGAATACTGCTATATTATTGGATTTTTATTTCATTTAATGTAACTACAAGCCTAAAGCCCCCCACTCCATCAACGACCGACGCCTAGCCAACGACCTGAACGAGTTCTACTGCCGCTTTGAAAGACAAAAGGACAGTCCAGCAACCATCCCCCTCGACACCTTCCAACAGCTCCAGCTCCAGCCATCTCCACCAAGACCTGCCTTAATGGCCCTCCCTTCCCCCTCCTCACCCACCTCAGTGACGACTCTTTCCATCCACGAGAGAGACGTAAACAAACTCTTCAGGAGACAGAACCCCCGGAAAGCAGCTGGACCGGACTCTGTGTCTCCGTCCGCCTTGAAGCACTGCGCTGACCAGCTGTCTCCAGTGTTCACAGAGATTTTCAACACCTCACTGGAGACATGCCACGTGCCTGCCTGCTTCAAGACCGCAACCATCATCCCTGTTCCCAAAAAGCCAAGGACCACAGGACTTAATGACTTCAGACCCGTCGCCCTGACCTCCGTGGTCATGAAGTCCTTTGAGCGCCTTGTGCTCTCTCACCTGAAAGTCATCACAGACCCTCTCCTAGACCCCCTGCAGTTTGCCTACAGAGCCAACAGGTCTGTAGACGATGCAGTCAACTTGGCCCTCCACTACATCCTCCAGCACCTGGACTCTGCAGGAACCTACGCTAGGATCCTGTTCGTGGACTTCAGCTCTGCATTCAACACCATCCTCCCATCTCTGCTCCAGGAGAAGCTCTCCCAGCTGAGCGTGCCTGATTCCACCTGCAGGTGGATTACAGACTTCCTGTCTGACAGGAAACAGTGTGTGAAGCTGGGGAAACACTTCTCCGATACAAGAACCATCAGCACCGGATCCCCCCAGGGCTGTGTTCTTTCTCCTCTGCTCTTCTCCCTGTACACGAACAGCTGTACCTCCAGTCACCAGTCTGTCAAGCTCCTGAAGTTTGCGGACGACACCACCCTCATCGGACTCATCTCTGACGGTGACGAGTCCGCCTACAGGTGGGAGGTTGACCATCTGGCGACTTGGTGCAACCTGAACAACCTGGAGCTCAACACCCTAAAAACAGTGGAGATGGTTGTGGACAACAGAAAGAAATCAGCCTCTCCTGTCCCCATCACCCTCTGTGACTCCACAATTGACATTGTGGAGTCCTCCCGCTTCCTGGGTACCATCATCTCCCAGGACCTCAAGTGGGAGCCGAACATCAGCTCCCTCATCAAGAAGGCTCAGCAGAGGATGTACTTCCTACGGCAGCTGAAGAAATTCAGCCTGCCAAAGACAATGATGGTGCACTTCTACACCTCCATCATTGAGTCCATCCTCACCTCCTCCATCACCATCTGGTACGCTGCTGCCACTGCTAAGGACAAGGGCAGGCTGCAGCGTGTCATTCGGTCTGCAGAGAAGGTGATTGGCTGCAATCTCCCGTCCCTCCAGGATCTGTACGCCTCCAGGACCCTGAGGCGTGCAGAAAGAATTGTGGCCGATCCCTCTCACCCCGGACATAGACTCTTCGAGACGCTCCCCTCTGGCAGGAGGCTGCGGTCCATCAGGACCAAAACCTCACGCCACAAGAACAGTTTCTTCCCGTCTGCTGTCAGCCTCATCAACAAGGCCCGGAACCCCACCTGACACTCTTCACACCCCACCTCTGCCTCATCCTGCCACTTTGACACTTTGACACTTTCATTGTATATGTTACATTAACGCTCAGTTTGGACTCTTAGGAAAACAATCAGACTGCACTTCCGGAAAACAAACAAAAACAGACTGTGTACATATATTTATACTGTTATTCTGTATATTTTGTATTTTCATATTTTGTATTTCATATTTTGTATTCTCATTCTTTTTTAATAGATGTGTATGCACCTACTACACCAAAACAAATTCCTAGTATGTGTTTGATCATACATGGCAATAAACCTTTTCTGATTTCTGATTTCTAGATGTTTTACTCTCCGACCAATTCAATTTGCATTAATATTCAGTTGCGATATCCATGTCAAAATGTACTTACATACTTGCGGCACCGTGGAAAATATAATTTTAAGTATGATAAGTGTTTTTTCCATCTAATTATCATATTATTTTTTTCATATTAAAGGGTACTTCATCCTCAGCAAGGGAAACCCCCGTCCACATACTGTACAAGTGTTGCAGTACTGCATTTCGTCAACGGGTGGCAGCCGCGGCAAGAGTGGGCACTGGGGCGCTGACTCTCCCGTAGTAGAAGAGCGCATATGATTCAATGAAAATACCATTCAGTAGTCAGCTTCAGTATTATGTCCATGGTGGGTTTGGCCGCCATGACAGAGAGCAGAACATAGAAAGTTTGCACTGAGAACATGCCATCGGTACACTTCAGTCTTTAATTGATCAACTAAAATATCCAAAAAGTTCCCCAAAACAAAGACATGTATGTGTGATTAAAATGTTGTAGATCTGGAAATAAACACAATATTGGGCAGGATTTAAAGTGTATATTGTATGGGACTCCCACACCATATATCTCGACGCTGATTTCTTTCTAGTCTGGGTGACTAGTTGAGAAGTCAGTGACGATTATTTAGATTGTTGTCAATCAAATGTACTAACAATGCCATTACTGAAATAAATATTGGATTGTGTAAATTGTGGAGCAAGAGCGTATAACTATTTTATACTTGTTGCTAGCTAGTAAATACATCGTATTCTATTGTCCGCCTAGCCCCGCCCACCTCGTTTACCCTGTGTCATGGCGGACTTTCAGCTGAATGCCATACTTCACTCCGTACTCAAAGGAATGGAAAGGTCAAGTTTACTGGGAAATCCGTGGTACAGACGCCGGTGCTGACTGTGTATTTCTTATGTGATGTTCCAGGTGGGTTTGTGTATCAAAAAGTGCACCTGTTCTTATCAGCATTTGTATATTAGTTTGCCTGTTAGCAATGGCGCTGCATTCCATTGCCGTCATCTGTGTGGAATATTGGCTAATTATATTGGCTAATACTCTACATAGCTGGCGTTAGCATAAACGGCTACTGCGAGCCGCTAACGGCGCCATTGTGAATACGACCCGTTCTTATTCCAGTGATATTCAGCTATTCTTAAAAAGGTGTTTATATTGTCAAATGTTCCATAATTGCAAAGTGTATGGCAGATGGAGCTGTATGTCTACACAAATGATGCAATCAAAATGCCATTCATTCAGACGCCGGTGCTTATTTGATGTTTCAGCACGAAATAAACATTCATGGAACACCTTGAGGAACTGTCATCTTAATGTGTGTAACATCGTGTTAACAATCTCCCATTCGATAGCTGCAAAGCCAGCTGAAATGGAACATGTAAACATACCTTGAATGTGGAGCACAGTAGAATCCTGTTGTCGCGCCTCGTACCCTTCTCTTGACCGCGAAGGTTCTTCCTCTCCCGACGCCATTGTTCTTGCAAACAGCCCAGAAATGTTCCTCAAGTAGTGATGTCGCCAGATGTGCCGCAGCTTCGAAGAAAACTGGGGGAAAAAAGAGTAATGGAGATGCGGTTTCCGCGCAGGCTTGCTTCCTCGAGGAGCGGGGTCTGGTTGGTGACGTCATAACCACGTGACTGATTCAGGAAGTGATGCGGTATTTATTTATTTGGGGGGAACAGAACACAAACAATGAACATACAAAGAGTATATACATACAAAAGTGGCAACAATTTCAAGCATATTCCAGAATAAAGACAAAGCAGGCAAAAAGGACAAAAGTAACGGCAGACGATAAATAAAATGCAATTAAAGTAGCAAAATACAAATAAGGGGAGTAAAAAATACAAACAATAACTTAACCAGGGGTTTCCATTAGGTTCAAAACACTAATTGTGTCTGATAGTTCCACAGCTTTACTATCCAAACTTCAAAACAATTAAAACAAAAACAAGTGTTCAGTGGTCTCCATGTCCCCATGACAAAAAGAACAACCATGTGAAACGACGTCTAAGAAATTCTTTTGATACCCATGAGAGTTTTGAGACAGTGAAAATGACAGTGACAGTGAAAATTGTTGTGAGATTAAGGTTGGGGTTGAACCTATAAGGAAAATGAAAATTAGTAAAGAATTCCCTAATTTTAGTTAGCATAACTACAAATAGAACTTAATTAGAAAACTTTAACATTTGGGAGACATTGCAAAAATGCAAATGTCATTTAAAGAAGCAGACACATGTTGGGAAGAATATTCCTCACCAGGATGGAATGTGTTTCTAGAGTTATTTATCCTGCATATACATTAGAAATTCCTAAATCAACAACCAAATTTATTAACAGGCTGAATTTGGATTTCATATGGAAACAAAAGACACAGTATATTAGCCATTATATCAGCCTAAATGGCACCCCAAAAATAAATTGGCTTAGGTCATTGTTAAAACATCACAATAACATATGGTTCCATATCCCAAGTCAAATATTCTCAGACCTGGGGGGCATCAACCTTTTGCTAAGATGTGACTTTGACATTAAAAATGAGCCATAATATCTTCCTCTTTCCCCAACAAGTTCTACTACACTGGAGGCTCATTTATAAACATGACCACACAACATTCCCAAAGGGAATTGCCGCTACATCAAAGTTTGAAATACATCTGTCTTTATCCAAAAATGGTATGAAAAAGGCGTTTGGTCGGTGATGCATTTATTCAACAATATCAACAATAGAGGTATTATGACTTTTGACCAGTTGACTTACAGTAATTCTATCATTTGGGTATAGATAAAAAAGAATTCCAAAAGATGATCAAGGCAATCCCTCTAAACATGGTGACCACGTCATGTCATCTCTTCCCAAACCCTGACTATCAGACTCCTGACTCCTGAGAATCAGTACATATCTGGTCGTTAATTTTTAAACTGTTAATAGCATTTCTTTCTTGTCTGATCTTTTCTAATCTACAAAGATATGCTGTGCTTATGTCACATCCTCCATCCCTTGGGTTTTTTAGTATAAATATCATCCATTGATGATTGTAGAGTCTTCCTACGTTGTTTGTCCTCATCATTCAAGGATGCTTTAGAACAGATATGGCTAAGTTCCCTGATAATCTCACTTTCTTTTTGCTGTTTTGAATAGCTATTCATTTACTATGTTTGATTGAGATTTGATGTACTTTCAATTTAAAAAAATCGAATTTTTCCATGTAAGACTTCAGGTTTTCATCAGTAGAAATACTTTTTAGTTGTTCAAGGATTTCAGTACAGAACTGTTCGTTGGCTAGAAGGCTAGACTTACATTTCCAGAAATGTAAGTTACGGGATTTTTCCAATTTATATGTGACATTGATCTGTATTAAGGTATGATCACTTCAAGGTGCAGCGGAGACCTCAGCCGGCAACAGTATTTTGCTAAATATTTCTTGAGACAAGCCAGAAATCGATTGGAGATCTAGCTGAGCCATCTGGTTTGAACCAAGAGAAGGATTGGTAACCTCCAAGGATCTGTTAGGTGAAGCTCTAAACAGAGGTTATGAAAAACCACATTAATATGATGACATTGGAATTTGGAGAGGAATCTATCGAGCCACTCATCACAAACCATCATAAACAGCTTTCCACCTCGTTATGAGGGTTCTTAAACAATAAAACTACCCCAGCCCATTTGTTCGTGCCATGACAAAAATGATTAGAGCAAAATGTTGGATCTGCCTCAACAGGGTGTGTTTCTTAAAGCAAAATGCAATTAGCCTTTACATTTTTACCAAACAAAAATATAAATTTTCTTTTCACACTATCTCTTAAACCCCTAGTATTTAAAGACACACAACTAAAATTAGAAAGAGAACGAGACATAACTAAAACCAGAGTAAATAAATAGAATATGGAGTGAATGGACTGTACTTAAAGTAGACCGATAAGGATAATAATACAAAATGTTAGAAACACTAAATCCCTCCAATTAAGGATAATGCAGATAATAGCGGCGGTCTCAGAATACAATATATTTGTGATCAGTCGAATTTGGGTATGAATTTCATGTCAAGTTAAAAAATAAAACAAACTTTTCAAAGTTTGGCGATGAATGTCTTTCTTTCCTTTGTGGTTTGAAATGGTTTCAGTACATATAGCACGATGTTTCCACGCAGTCCACGTTGAGGTGAGGAGCCTGGAATGGTGACATCAGAACCACGTGACGGATGCAGGAAGTGGTGCAGATAATAGCTTCATTTATTTAAGAAGTGCTAAAGGACAATGTTTGATGACCAATACTCACCAACGACTGAATGACTTTTGGATTTCAAGAGCAATTTGGTATTCTGCTGGAAGAAAATAAATATTGATGATGATGAAAACGTTGCCGGGTTTGATCCTCCTGTGATCATGTGGAAGTACAGTATCTCTGGGCAAGATAATGAAGCCCCGGTTGGTCCTGATGCTGCATCATCAGTCGGTAAATGTGCTAAGTGAGTGCCTTTTTGGGTGGAAAAGCACTCTACAAGTGGCTATAGTTTCCAATTACAGTGAAAATAGGAAACATATGCAAAATAAGGCAAAAGGGCTGCTTTATCAGAAGGTACTCTGTGTCTACAAGCTTCTATGGCATAAGTTGGACTCAAGCAACATGCTGCCACCTCCCGAAGATCATGGCGCCAATCAGTCTTGTCTTAGATTCCCCTGGACACGTTCCCAAAACACATACCCCATCTGGAAATTGTTAAAACGGATGTGCAAGGCCTCGGAGGGACTATTTTCCCAGGGTCTCTGTCGATGTGTGTATGTGGGCTTTTATTTTGCACCAGATTTACTGCTGCTAAGTCTATGTCTACTCACAGGGCAGTACAAACAAATAACCTGATCAGACAACGGTACCCGGGTTGAATTGCACATCACGGCAAGCTGCTGTAATTTGTGCTGTCAAAGGGCTAAACTTTTACCCAGATTAATCTGTTTTGTAAGTAATTAGTCACCATTTGCAACCATCTGAAATATGCCCATTTTTATTGTATTTAATGAAGAGAAAGATAAATGACAGGACAGGTTTATACATCACTGGTCTACAAGCCAAATCCTTCCAGACCAAAAGTAGGGACATTTGTCTTTGTTTTCTCGGTCGCGGAGAAAGAAAAAGTAAGAATTGCAGATCGTTTCCAAAATACAGCCTTGGTTGAAAATAGGAAATGTAGTGGTTAGTGCTCTGGACTTCGGAGCAAACGCCCCCAGGTTTGAATCTCCACTGGTAAGCATCAGGAAGGGCATCTGGATCAGTATACGGATCAAAAGATCCGAAGTGGCGATTTCGTAATTCGGAAAAGACGAAAGAAAGAAACAAATATGCCAAATAAATCTCTCTCTTGGAAGTGGACAAAATGCATGCATGCACAGAAACATCATCCACGGTAGCAGAAACTGACTTTTGCATCAGAGTTTGTTGGAAACTACAAGGCAGATAATTACAACCAGCTGAAGTCCTACAAAGCCCTTGGCAGCAATATGTCACTGAAGATACACTTTTTGCATTCCCATCTAGAGAAGGAAGTGGTGAGCACAGGGAAGGATTCCATCAGGACATTGCAGCTATGGAGAAAAGATATCAGGGAAAGTGGAACCAATCTATGCTTGCTGACAACTGCTTGAATGTGGTCAGGGATGACCCTGCTGCTCAGTAGAAGAGCCAAACCGAAACCCTCCTTCAGATACATATTATATATATATATATAAATATAAATAAATAAATATATATAATATGTGTGTGTATGTGACAAATACATTTGATGCATGTTTATGGAGCTGCAGCTCAAACAAAGCAGATTCAGGTGTTTAAATAGGCAGTGCTACGTATTCCGATACAATAGGTGGCGGTAGAGTCTACACTCGTGGCTTCAATCCGCCATTAAACCACAAAAGAGAAAGGAAGACTGAAAAAGATCACCAAACAACAGTTCGGGACCGAAGTTGCCAAACTTGTAAATAACAAGCGAGAATGGACAAGAATCGGGGGGCAGATTGAACCTCCGTCCTGGGTGAGTAGCCCAGATCCCGAGCAGCTGACCGAAGCGCTCTTCATTAGCTGCGAACAAACTTGTTGGCTTGTGTGCTAATTGTTGCTAACACACCCAAAATCAGAATCATTATCAGCTTTATTCGCCCTCTAGGAATTTCACTCAGGTCTAATGTCACTTTGAAGCACAGTTAGCTTTAATGTTCGACGTGAGCGACAGTGTTTAGTCTGTACGTTTGGCCAGATACTGAGTACTTAATGTGCCCGTCCATATCCTGTCAAATGACGCATGTCTCTAAGATGCAAAGCTTTTTATCTTGACGTTGTGGTACCTTCAGGGACACTTTGTAAACGTCGACTGTGCTCCCTTTGCTACACTCAAGCACTGTCTGACTCCGACAAAGTGATCATTTTGTTTACGCAGTCAAACGTGCCATGTGTTTTTCATTAACGCAGTTGATGTGGTGACTCACAGATGATATTAGACACTTTATACGCCATTGCTTACTTACCGCCTTACTGACTCCATTTGGGGTGGGCCGATCGATCCAATGTCCGTGTGTGCTAAGGGTATCCGTATCCGATCCATTTAACCGTCATGTATTTTATTCTGTTTCTTTCTTTCTTTCGTTGGGGCACAGGAGTGTTTGGTTGTATCTTGAGCAAACAGCTGTATCCAATAAAAAAGAAAAGTTGTTATTCTGTTGCTATTGTAACATTCTTATATTGTCTGTCATCTGGGTCAGGGATGTCCAAACCTTTTCCACCAAATGCAATATGGCCCACCTCGACTTTCCAAGGTGGAGGAAAGAAACATTCCAGAAGTTTGTCTTCCCTAGAGAAGACGCCAGATGTTTTTTATGCCGTACGTCAGATTGTGAAAGCAAGTCAGTGTGTTCTTGCTGTACTGAGCGAGGTGCTGCATTATTTACATGTGACATCCTTCCGTTGGAAAGATCTGGCAGTGCTTCAGGAAGTGGATCCATGCAGTCCAGCCTCCCTGCGCTGCTTCTGACCCGTCTTCTGCGTGTCCGAGGGCAATGAGAAACCTCCTCAGGGAAGGTTGCTAACTTTTCCTCTTTATTTGTCCTCACGCCAGGCGGCGCCATGGCGTCCCGGCTGCTGGACCGCTTGAAGCGCTCGCTCTTCAAAGAAGGCCAGGAGGCGGGGCCTGAGCAGGAAGCTGCCGGTGGAGATGCAGCGAAGGGGTGGAGTGAGGACTGCTGGGAGGCGGAGCTAGAAGAGGAGGAAGAGTGCGTGACGGAGCGACTCGGCGGCACACTCTCCTTCAACAGCCGAGGAGGAGCGGAGGGGGAGGGGTCGGGGCTGGACAGCGACTCTGACTTCCTGGGGGAGTCCGTAGAGGAGGGGCTCAGCAGTACAGGTGAGGGGGCGCGACTCGGGATGGGCATCCACTTGATTGAGTCATTCATTTTATTTTAGACGCCAGTCCCGTCGGCCCCGCCACTTCCAGCCTGCTGACTCGGCAGCTTCATGACAGCTGGCGGAGCCTGCACGGGCTGGGCGACGGAAGCCCCACCCCCAAGATGCAGCGCCAGGCGGACACTTTGTCTTTTGAGGTGACTGACGCCAGCGTGGTCCAAAACGACTCCTCAAAGTATGTGGTGAGTTGAGAGGCGAGGGGTGGTCACACGTCTGTGTCTTGGCTTTGTGTCTGGGATGGCGCTTGTGCTCTGCCGCCAGCTCTACACCATCCACGTCATCCGGTCTGGAGGAAGCGACAAGACCCCGGCCGTCATCACCCGCCGATACTCTGATTTCCGGCACCTACACGCCACCCTGCGCCGTCAACACGGAGGCCAGATGGAGCGTGTCGTCTTCCCACGTAAGAGCCCGGGAGGATGTGGTCGTGAGGATGTGCCACGATCACTTCCTGTTTGCCTCCACAGGAAAGAAGCTGCGCAGGAACTTCACGGCCGAGACCATCGCCAAGCGGAGCCGCGCCTTTGAACAGTACTTGTCTCACCTGTGCTCCCTCTCTGGCCTGGAGGGGGCTTCCTGCCTGCGTCAGTTCTTCTACCTGTCCGACCTGCAGACTGCACAGCTGCTCATCAGGTGACGCGTCTCTTCCACAGGAAGTGGTGCTGTTTGCTAGAAGATGTCATCACATTTTGTAAGGTTTCAATGGGAGTCAGCGCTGCAGTAAGTCCTCACAGACACTTGGAATGTTTCTGATCGGACTTGTCTCGTGTCCAGGGTGGGGCGTTACCAGGACGCTTTAGGTCCGCTGCTTAACGCCAAGAGGCTTCAAGACAAACTGGGCGGGGCCGTCTACTGCCCTTCTGACCGCCTTGCCCCACCTCCGGGCTCCTCCCATTGGTTGTTCACGCTAGTGGGACTGTCCTGCTGTTTCCAGGAAGTGGACCAGCTGGAGGAGGCCCGAGATCACGTGGCCCACGCCCTCCTGGTTCTGACGCCCCCTGAGGAGAAGCCACTCCCACCACAGATGCATCTGGACAGGCCCCACCCTCTCCTGCTGCCACTCTTGCGGGCCGCCGTGCGCCTGTGCTGGCAGACAGGAAGAGACAAGCGGCGGTGGGAGGAGCTGTTGTGTGGGGTGGAGGAGCAGTGGGCGGGGCTTGAGGATCAGCCAACCCTCAAAGAGTTTCTGGTCAAATGTAACTTGCACGAGAGTCAGGAGCAGGGCTAGAACACCGTGCACGCGTATCATGTGTACACGTGTATGACCACGGTAGCGGCACCATGCTCCGCATATATGCACATTTGGAAATGGGGCATTCGTGTTCTTACAAGATAACTAATTTATTATTGCTAGAGGATATATAGATATTATTTTGAAGATAACTTGCAGTAAAGCTAAATATTTTGTATCAGATATCACATGACGTGATTATTTAATGAAAATGTATTTGTATTGCGTGAAGTATATTGTGCTGATGTCAATCCTTAGTGTGTGTTGCTTGAGGAAACTTGCTGCTTCGATGGTGGATGGGGTTGCCATGGAGACCGTTGCGCATGCTGCGTGAGGGACGAAAATAGACCATCGATTTAAGGGAACACACACGTGACCACGTTTTTTTATTTCCTGCATTTTGTGCATTCCCGTGCTCCCTTTTTGAGAAGTTGTGGTTGTCACGGCGACGGGCTTGAAAGACGCATCAAAGAAAACCCATCTGAAGTGTACACCCCGTGTGTTTATTTTCAAAGACTGTGATTTCTAGCGCCACACTGTGGTCACTTTGTTGGTTGGAACATCTTGTGTGGAGACATTGTGTTGCCAGCTGTCATACTGTGGTGTGACCTGCGTACGAAGACCTACGTGTTCTGGGTCTGTGCTCTCCTTGTTCATATGGTAGAAGATGTGACAATGTGATGACAATGTGGGTCGGTGTCATGCGTCTTTCTGTGCAAGTCATGTCATGTGTTCACCAGCAGAGGCGCATGCGTGACAGACAGAAGCGAAGTATGTTGGGAAAAATTTGCAGTGGCGGTAAATGTGCCCTTGACAAACATCGCCATGGCGACAGCGAAGAGCCCAGTTGTCCTAGAAACAGCAGTTGCCCTGGCAACAGGAGAGATGTGAAGCAAAGACGAGCATGCTGGTTTCTGTCACATTGTGGACACGCTAAATCGCCTTTGAGCCTCCGAATTGTCATAAACGGCGACAGCATGTAGAACTGTGACCCTACGCCGTTGCCAGGCTTACTACAGAAGTACCCTAAAACTACTCAAATCTTTGCCAAGGGTAAAGAAAACATGAACGTGAACCAGGTTAGCAGGCTGTTCCCTGATTTCATTATGTAATTGTTTAGTATGTCCTGCAGCTGAGAAGATTAACGAAAGTATGAGGGTGCAAAGGTGTGTTTCAACAAAAAAAAAACTAAAAATGACTTTTGATTGAGCCGCACACACTTTACTGACAGGCACGCTCACGTCTTCCCCATTCCCAGGCACATGACGCCTCACTTCCTGTTTCATGATGACGTAGTCAGCAACCGGGAAGTGCAAACGGACGCCTTTCACCAGCGGGACTTGACTGAAAGTTGACTTCTAGAACGTTTCCTGAGTGTCGTTGAAGGTGCTCCCCACAAAACGAAGAAGCCGGACGCCGCAACACGTTGGAATGTCTTATTAACGCCATGACATGGTTGTGAGGTCACATGCTCTTATTGCTCACTGTCAGCACAAATGTCAACAAACACGTCACCTAGCGTGGAAAACTGAAGAACCACAGTACTCTATATATAAAAATAATTATCAAATATACCAGATTGTCCACAAACAAAGGTTACACATCTTTGGTGACTAAACTCTACAAAGACTTCCTGTGGCACACATGAACATAGAACGTCATAAACATCTCCACAGGCCTTCTTGCTGAGACTTCTACCTATCGTGTAATGACACTTGTATCTGTGGAATATTCATTTGTTCGGGACTTTGTAAAAAAAAAAAAAAAAAACCCTACAAATGCTGCCAGCCGTTCTCTAGCATTCCAATATTGTGCTGGATTGATGGTTTTAACTTCAAATTGGATCGTTGGTCAGAACTCTTTGGAAGAAAGTGGGCCAACACGGACCTGAGGGCAAGCTGAAGTTCTTCTGGTCCTCGGGTGGTACTGCAATGTCCGTCTGGTTTTGAAGAGGTCTGAACTTCAGACTTCTGCAGTTTCACGCTGTGCGCACCAATGTTCAGCTGCTCTGGTCCCTATCACCAGTTTTTAGTGCAGGTTAGGTTCTCCCCTCAGAGGAGCTTAGAAGTGCTGTAATGGTCTTCTCACTCTGATGGGAACAGAAGCTCAGTCAGGTATTTCACGTTCAGAAACCTGAGGTGAATGTGTTCCTCCAATATTGCAGACTCATCAGCGCCGGCAAACTCTCTGAGCATCGAATTTTGGTTCTGCAGCTTCTTAAAGAACCCCAATGGTCCTCGGAACGTATTGCTTGATTCTCCAACATTCTTTTGACTTGGTGCCGAAACCAAGTAAAGAAGCCTGGTTGGACCACTCCTGGAATAACTTTTTGGTATTGAAGTTGATGTCAATGTCGGCTCGCCTGAGCAACGGTAGCCATGGCCGTGTGAGGCTGCACCCCCTCAGACAGTAGTAACTGAGAGCAGAGGGCTGGGACAGAGCGGAGTGTCGGCCTCCACTCTGGTCCCGTGTGTCAGGAGCTCCTCCACCGTGGTCCAGTCATCCAGCAGCTTGCTATTCCTTAGCCGGTTCTGCTTCCTGTGGCTGAGCTCAAGAACCATCTGAGAAGACAGTGAACCCTGACCTACACCCGCTGCCTCCTCACCGCCACGGCGCTCTCGGTGTTGCCGTGACAGTGCCAGGTGACGTCTCCTTTCTGTCCGGTTCCAGTACCGGCCAGCCCACGGCCCATCATCCCCTTCGTTGTCCCCCGGTCTCCCCGTATCGCCCCGCATCTCTTCGTCAGTGGTGACCTCGCTGCGCTCCCGGGCCAGCCTGTATGCCCGGGCTCGGAGCAGCTGATTCCTGACTGACTTCTGATTGGACTGTCGGGAACGAGGGGAGAGCGGAGAACGATGGCTCGTGTGCGCCCCCGCTGTGCTGTAAAAACGACCAGCAGAATCTTTTTGGATGCTGGTTCGATTCCCCAGAGTCTGAAAACCACGCCAGTCTGTTGGATCACTATGAAGCATTCCATGTCTTCTCAAGTCTTCCTCCCTGCTGCGGCCCATGCTCTGGCAGGTTCTGGTTGTGTTGTGGTGACCTGTCATGCTGGTTCTATCTATGCTGAGGTGAGCGGAAGGCGGACAATTCATTGGATAACTGGCCCGGCTCCTGGGAACCAGTGTGTTGCTGGCCGGACGTGGTTGGCTGCTGTGGACCTGCGTCCTCACCGTGTCTGCTTCCATGTCCACAGGGTGGCTTGCCCTGCGGCGCTGTTGGGCCTCACTTAGATCCGTTACTGTTCGACTTCTTCCTGGCGCCTCGATGGTCCCGCCTCCTCGTCCCTGCCGCTCCTCCAACCATAGAGCTCTGCGCTGGCAGGGCTCTGTGCGGCAACCTGGTGGCAGAGAGGAATCATCAGGCTGGCTGTGGCTCTGATTGGACCACAAGAAGAACCACTGGATACCCCGCCACTGCACTTGGAACCCCAAAAGAAATTTATGACAGACGGAACTGCCATGCTTCCATGGTGGAGGTTTACTCACCAGCAGAGGGGGACGGTGGCGAGCGGTTGCGAGGCAAAGTTGGACTCCTCTCAGCTCGGTGGAAGTGGACCGTGGTGGTGGTGCTGTTGCCCACCGTACAGCGCGATGACGACGGCGCCCCGGCCTGGCTTATGGGAGTGGTCTCAGGGATGGACTCCAAATCCCAGCGTCCTTTCTGCTCTCCGGGGGAGTGGCCTGAGCGCAGATGGTGGGCGTGTCTGTGGATCTTATGGAAACACCTGTGCTCTCCGGTGCTGACACTGTGGAAACCCGAGTCGCTGGGTTCCGAGGAGATGAGCGACTCGGAGGAGGATGAGGAGCCTTGTGAGGAAGGGGTGTGGCCGGGTAGCGACGACATGGCATCTGTCTCGGCTTCGGAGAGCGCCACCCGTTGATGTGGGCTGTCTGGGCCACATCCCAGGCCACTGTCCAACTCGCTGAGGGGAAGGTATCCCAGAGGATGCCAGGGAGGGCGGTAGTCCGACTGGAGGGAAGAACATTTATTTTTGAGAACTCAATTACATCCGCGTTCTGGAATTGGATGCCCTACCTGCTTGGGGAAATTCTTGTGCTCCATTTTCTCAGAGTTGTAGCAGCCAAGCAGACAGCTCTCTGAGTTGGGCTGATATGCGGACATTTCAGGAGCCTGACCAAACACAAGAATGGAATTATAAAACTTTACATCGCAGGTACAAGCAGCCAAAATGAGTTTTCTCCGTAGGGTGGCTGGGCTCTCCCTCGGAGATCAGGTAAGAAGCACTGTCAACTGGGAAGAACCCAGAGTAGAACCACTGCTCCTCTATACTGATGAGGAGGCTTGGACATTAGGTCAGGGTGCCTCCCGATTGACTACCTGGGGAGGTGTTCAGGGCCGTAGGAGGCCTCGGTGAAGACCCAGGACACTTTGGAGAGACCTGGGAAAGCATCCAGATCCGACAGGAGGAGCTGGAAGAAGTCACCGGGGAGAGGGAAAGTTGGGCTTCCCTGCTTAGGCTGCTGCCCTCGTGACCCCACCTCATGGGGTGGATGGATGGATGGATGGATGATAAGAAAGCTGTTATGGACTTATCAGTCGCTCACCTGA
Organism: Doryrhamphus excisus; assembly: GCF_030265055.1. Lineage (NCBI taxonomy): Eukaryota > Metazoa > Chordata > Actinopteri > Syngnathiformes > Syngnathidae > Doryrhamphus > Doryrhamphus excisus. Next base: position 5,318,725 of record NC_080481.1, on the reverse strand, counting down.
CAGTCCAGACGATCCAGGTGGTCCAAACTGTATGAGACACTGGGCAGGTAGTTGGAACCATGATGGTGTTGGCTGTTGGAGCCTCTGGACAGGTAGCCATTGGTGGGGTAGGTGTCAGGTGACATCATCACGGTGTTGTTGGCGGCGTACACGTTGGACGCCATGTTGTCGTAAAAGTGTCTGTTAGGACGACAGTCACTGATTAGCATCATCTTCTGCACTGGAGAGTCCAAATGTTCATGAATATTCAGTCTTCAAGTTGCACGGTTGCTGTCTCTGCAGTTGCCTTATGAATATTCATGAGCGCACCAAGTGGCGCCATGCAGCTTCTTATGACCTTGCTGACAAGGGAACTAAAGTACTGAGTGTGGTGATTGACCACCCCAATCTACTTCCTGAACAAGCCTGGTCCCTGGTCAAACTACACCGACCAAGGAACATATGACCCCCTCACCTACCCGGTGTTGTAGCCCTCTGCTCGGCCCTCCTCGGGCTCCATCAGTCCCATGGCTCTCAGGGCCTCCCAGTGTCTCTCTGAGGGGGTCCTGCTGTGCTCCACGCGTCGCCTCCTGTGCCCCGCCCCCCTTCTGCCTTCCACCTGCATGCTTATTGGCTGGCCGTACTGGTCCACAAAGCGCTGCTCCTCCTTGTGCCTGTGGCGGGAAGGTGGGCGAGCCTGCAGAGCATGACGAGACACATCGATAACATAACTCTAAGGACATTTTAAGCCAATCAGAGAAAAGAAAAAAGTCCTGGGCAGCTGGCGAGGCTACCATGAAATTGCACTGGGTGCAAAATGACAGGATACTTCTGGGGCGGGGTTCTGTTGGGTCCCACAAAGAACAAGACGTCCTATATACAAGCTGTCGTGCAGAAGAATGCACCTGCCAGGTTGCCAGGCGACACGCTACGCTTCTTGTTTGCATTACAGCCTCTCCTCCCAAGTGGGTCGATATCGAAGAAGCCCCCTCGGGGCTCGTCTGTTGTCTTTATTTGGCGATGCTGTTGTTACCATGGTGACAGCTCAGCGCTAAACACAGCAAAAGTTGAATTGTTGGCAATATTGAGGACTCTCACAGGATGCAGGGCAGCCGCCCTTGTCAACCCGGTTCGACTCTTCACGCTTACTGTTCAAGGCCTCGGGATGCACGTGCACAAGCACACACACAAGAATGCACGTGCATGGCAATGCTCCCTGGAGAAGAGCGTTGCGCTCCAGTGCACTTTGACATTAACACAAACTGATTTAAGTCTCGCTTTGTCCTTTTTGGCTTTCACTCATTCGTTACCACTCGCTGACACACACACACACACACACACCATAACAGAGTCAAGTACACAACGACACTAACACGACACGTCATTTTACTCACTTATCTTCCTGGGAGCTTTTATCACAAGGTTATGACAGTCAACCTCTAAAGTCGGGTCCAACCACTTGGAAAGATACTCCTCTCAAGTCGCACCATCGTTCTGAGGTCAAACTGTCACCTCACCAGAGCTCAGTTCAGCGAGCATCAAAGGACTGACAGAAAGGATTAACAGCATCACCGTACTTGTCCCTTGTCGGCTAAGTTAACGTAGCCAAGTTGACATAACTTAAAACGGACTAAATGAACTTAAACACAAATATCAGGCATTCAAAGTGAAGGAGTATTTGAAAGATACGTTGTGATGTGTCATATTCTACATTGATCGTTGGGTGTCAGTCATGTTACATCACGTTATATTGTTGAGCAGGAAGGACAGTACTGAATTAAAACGGAAGTAAATAAGAGACAAGGAGCTCTCCCAATGTAAATGTGGGAGTCTATGTACTATATTGGGTAGTAGAAGTGCAAAGGTATAGGACTATAGGGCTGTTATTTAATGTGGAGTATAGTATACTCTACTATCTATGAAAATATTACATTTTTAAATAATGAGGCCTACATTTCAGAAATTCACTTGTCGCGGTCGGGTGTGCAACGGCCATAAACAAGGATGGAAACATTGCATCATTGTGTGATTGTGCTGACGTGAGGAAGAGGAGGAGGAGGAGGAGGGTGACTCAGTCTCCTCTTTTGGACACAACAATCAGTTTGTCAAACAACCTTTGTTTTGCCAGACATTTTCATATTTGACTTTCTTTTAGGAGCGATTCAAATGTTTCTCATAGCATCGTCATCGCTGGTGTCGTAGAAAGACGTCCGGTGGGGCCTGGCAGGCAGCGCCTCGGCCCACTAATGTCAACATGTCACACTGACTACAGTCAAACGTGCTTTACATCCACACAAAGTAGGACAACGTGAACGCGACTTGGAGACACATAACGTGGATCACGTGAATCACCAAACATGAAATAATCATTAAGTGGATAATGAATCATACACACGTTTTGGTTGCTCCTGCAAATACATCACGGTTCACCTTTCGCTCATCCGTTCTAGTGAATGTGCTATCCTGGTGTTAAACCATGCCAAAGTTTCAGATCATGAGGGTTGCACATTTGGAATGAGCACTTGGATGGCTCCAAATGGTCGGTTTCAAAAGGCGTGGTAAAACTGCCCCTTCATGATGTCACAGAGGGGCGGACTTCTTTATTTGGTTCGTAGTTAGGAAGCACTTTGGGCGTGTGACCAATCACAGCGCAGTGGGTGGAATAAATTAAAACACCGTTTTGGTAAGAAGCACAAAGCCTAGGAAATCCAGCTGGAATAGGTGCAGATATTGCTAAATATAAGAAGTTTTCTATACGGGTTATCGTGTGTAGCTGCTCTATGGGATACCACAACTCAACACAACGGGTGGAAAAATTAACTTAAATTAAATTAAAGACGATTCCAAAAGCATCCAGCTCTCACAGTTGACTGGTCGTCTGTATAATGCCAATAAATATAGAACCTCAACAGTCCTGATTGACTAAAACAGAATCCGCCCATGGTGTTCTGCGTTCTGATTGGCTGTAGACAGTTGTCAATCAATATCCTTCATGAAGTACTGCTTGTTTCCTGTATGGTCGGTAGCTGCTAGCAATCGTACTAGCTGAATGAAGGCAGAAGTTACGCGGCTGTAAATGAATATTCGGTTCCTGGAGGACGACAAGGAACAATTAATGTTTTAATGGATGTCCGATCTCGTAAGTTGATCACGAAATTTTAACTTTGAGAGTGTTTAAACATGAGATAAATGTAATAAAATGTTAATGTCTGTCTGAGAAAAGTGTAAACAAAAATATAGTTGGCCACTCCACGGATTTCACTTATTGCGGGATATTTGGGGAACCTATCCCGTCCGCCATAAAAGAGGGAACGCTGTAGTCTAGTCCACCCGGGGCTTGAAACCACGAAACCAGGGCCCACTGAAAACTGAGACTCTTAAAGGAAAACTGCACATTTTCTGGAATTTAGCCCATCATCCACAATCCCAATGTGAGACATGAACTGTGTGTTCTAAAGGTATTAAAACAGATGACGAGAGGCAGCTCATGAATGCACGTAACAGGACACACCTATTCGGCCGACAGCGCCCACTTCTCCAAAAAACTCCAACAAGGAACACATATTATTATGTGGATAATAAAGCACACTTTTCCTTTAAGGAGGCATGGAGTGAGGTTCATGTCAACAAAATGCTAGATAGCCAGCCACAAATAAATGCACCAGTTTGCAACAAATATGGCAAATTTTTCTGGACTATAACACGAACTACCAGAAGCACTCACAGGCGGCCCTGTCTTACTTTGTTGTATTTGCTCACTTTTTGTCTCTCCCTCAGAGTTTGTAGAAATGACATGCACACACGTCAAGCCCACTTATGACAAGTTACCACCACAAATAGATCGCTGTCCTTTGGGAAGCACTGTGTAGCCTGTGTAACCAGCTTGTGATGATATTGTTTGACATTATGCTGCAAACAGTAACATTAGCCATTTTTGTAGCTGTGTTCGATGCCATGATGTGGTCACATGACGTGACCTCAGCCAACAACAACATGATGGTGTCATGGCATCATCACATGACATGTGACATCATCACCGCCCGTGTTTGCTGTCGTGTGACTTGCAGACAGGGAGAGGAACGGGCTGGTGTTTATCGGCGGCCCCTGACAGCTGTGTCATGTGACCGCCACATTGACGGCTGTTTCCACGGCGGCTACCGATCACGTGATGAATGACGCGTCCTCTCCCCGCAGGTGGTCACTCACCTTGTTGCGAGTGAGGCGACACCCCATGCTGTTAGCGGGCCTAGGTCAGAGGTCACCGGAGGCGTCAGGAGGGCGAAGGGGAGAGAGGAGGAGTTGAAGTCAGCTCACCGCGGGAACGCGCAGCTGCCATGATGGCGCCCCATGGCGAGGATGGCGATGATGAAGAAAAGCCAGCGAGTGATGGAGGTATGCAGAGGAGAGCGTTCCTCCTCCTTCGCTCTCATCCACCTCCTCCTTTTCATCCTCCTCCTCCTCTCTCTGCCTCCGAGCGCTGGCCAATCGCAGAGGCGGGATGCAGCCGGGCGCTGTGATTGGTGGAGAGCAGCGCAGCTGTAAACATCCATTCAGGCTTTTTCTCTCTGCGTCCTTCGCCGCTCTTCACACTCCTCCTCCTCCTGCTATGCTGAGCTGACATTCCGACACACAGCGACCGCTTTCAGGGCTTTTGTTGTGATAGTCACACTTCCTGTTCTGCTTGAAACGCTGCATCTCAGCTCACAGGGACACAGTTACACGTAATAACACTGGATATTACACAATATTATTCAGTGAGGACAAGACAGAGACGTCTGGGGGGGGGGGGGGGGGGTTGGATGTGGGGGAGGGGTTGTTGAGAAGAGCGATAGTGCTTTCATGTTGTAGTCCCTTTGCTCCTGTCATTAAAATCTTGGTGTCTAGTCTTACATTTGCTAATCAGGTTCTGTGCTCAGAGTTAGTTTTTCCACCTTAGGCTCCTGGCCAAAGCAGACCTTCACACCTTCATCAGCTCCAGGCTCGATCACTGCAAAAACATCTACTTTGTAGCATGAAAAGTGTTAGCCTGGTTATATTAATGCAAATAATGCTAATAGCATAGCCGTCAGTGGAAAGCATCCATGAAAGGAAGCTGTTACAATAACATGGACACATTCAGCCCGAAACACAACATGTCTTTATTACCTTATATACAACTCTTGAAGCTAAGTTGACTTCCTGTGCAGAACGGCGAGGAATTTGAAGCGTTTGAGATGTTTGCACTTCCAGCAGGACTACACCATGTACAGTACGTGCAGCGTAGCGTTACACGTTCGGGACATTACACAAAGAAAGGTCGTTAAAAGTTTCAGGAAAGAAATACATGTGTCTCCTTCTTTGCGTTGACATATGATGTTGTTTCCATGGAGACAGCCAAGCTCAGCATCATGCGTGGGTCCTCACACGTATCTACAGACTATATTGATGTGATATTGAGCTGCTCTGCTTGAGCGGGTCCCAGTTTGAGTCCGCGCGACCAAAAAAGTGGTGGCAGGTCAACAGCCGTGTACTAGATGTGAATGTGCATGTGTGCCAGCAGCAGGATGAAGGTCAGACTCCATAAAAGCATCAGAGAGGGGGATGGAGATGAAGATGATGAGTCAGAATCTGCCTGTATCTGGAGGATGTCCTCTTTTATCGTGAGGATCTCCGCTTTGAGTCCGTCCGTCCTTCTTTCTTTTCCTGCCTTCTCGTCCTTGTCCGCTAACTCCGCCTCCTTTCTTGTCTCCGCCTCCCGCTGAGCTGTTGTGAGGACTTTTGGGGGCGTGGCCCTTGGAGGAGGCGTGTTTGGGGCAGCGAGGTCCTGGGATGGGGCCAAGGTGCTGGTGGTACTGGTGGTACTGGTGGTACTGGTGGTGGTGGTGGTACTGGTGGTGGTGGTTGCAGGAGTCATGCTGGCGTCTTCTGGGTGGAATGATTGTGTTGTTGCCGGAGGAAGAACACCCTGCTCTTCTTCCTCTTCAGGCAGGAAGGCGGGGTCTGATGTCTCAAGAGGAGGAAGAACAGTTGACTCCTCTTCTACAACTTCACCTTCATCCTCCTCCGTATCGGGAACTAAAGAACCAAAAAGGAAAAGCTGCATCAGCAAATGAAGATATGTCCTACACTACTTTTCACAATATGTCGAGGGCCAATAAAAATGGCCCCCGGGCCGCACTTTTGACACTATGATATCATCCAATTCAGATTGAGACACAACAAAAGTTCAAACCACATCTTCAGAGCACAGTTTGACCCTGGAACAGACTGTTTCTATTAACATGGTGTCCAAATAGCAACACAATGGTGGACTGTGTTTGTCCTTTCGCTGTCGGTCGTACCGCAGAGGTTGTTTTCACATCTTAGAAGTTTGTCCGGACAACTGGAGCAGGAGTCTCCTTCCACGTATGGACGCTCGCCTTCATAGTTCCCCCTACAAGCACACACACGGATCAGCATGCAGACAATCTGGCGTCCGCCAGGGGGAGTGCTTGCTTAGCTCTAGGACAGGAGTGTCCGCTGGGGTCAGCATGGTGAAAAATGAATGGGATGTTTGATAAAATGTTTTTGTACGTAGATATGCAAAGAAGTTAAATATATTTCATCTCAGCTTTGTGTGTGTGTGTGATATAAGTGAAAAAGCACATGATTAGTATGAAAATCGATCTTTAATTTCCCAGATATTGCAACTTTCTCCTTAATCTTCCTAGATTTTCTTCTCCAAATATGATGACTTTATACTCATAGTAATTTGTGTTTATTCACATAATATTGTAACTTTTCCCCAATGGAATTTCCCCCTGACGACAACCATATTTCACCTCTATGGTTGATATTATTTTCCCTTATACTAATACTACACGTTTATTCTCGTAAAATTGCATTTTTTTTTTAATCTGGGCTGTTTTTCCCAAAACTATTTCAACCTTCTACTTGTCAATTTCCAATGTAACTGGCATAATATTATTGAGCTTATTATTATCACTTTTTCTGGCAACCTAATTTTCCCCCAAACAACTTTTAAAAATCACAATACATGAGGATAACAATAATAATTTTTCCTTAAACATTTCAACTCCATGCTGCTGAAATTACGTTATTATTCCTCATAATATTATGTATGTATTGTTGTAACATTTTTAGGATGTGCCCTGCAGCAGCAGCAGTAGTAGTAGTAGCAGCAGTATAGCAGCAGCAGCAGCAGCAGTAGTAGTAGTAGTAGTAGTAGTAGTAGTAGTAGTAGTAGTAGTAGTAGTAGTAGTGCTACTGACGCTGGGAAGTAGTTGCACACCAGGTAGGAGATCTTCTCCCAGGACAGACCCTCCATGTGGTCACACAGGTGGAAGGCACAGCCCACCCTGTGTGTGTCTGACCACACCATCTGGAACACACACACACACATAAACGCAGATACAGTATATTCCTTACATTTGTCTAGGAGGTGATATTTTTGGTGCGATCTGGATGAGGTGAGGATGCCAAATGTATTTCCAAGAGAGCCATATCCTACTTTGAAGGCTGAGTACTAAAACTAAAAGTGTGCATTTTTCAGCAAGACCAACAATTTTAGAATATAAATCGTCTGAATTGGATGGATTAAAATGTACAAGAAAGTAATTTTTTGTGTTTCACTTGAAAATGTCAGCAAAAAAGAGATATTCCTTTTTTTAATATAATTTGTTATATATATATATATATATATATATATATATATATATATATAATATATATTCCCAAACTAATATTGCAGACATGAGTTTTGTTTCTCGTAATATTACACCTTTCATAAACCCATTTTTCCCAACCCTATGCTGTAAAATGGTGCGTGCCAGCATTGTTAATGTGCGTGTGAGAGACCTGTGTGTAGTGCCCACACATCTTGTCTTCATCGCAGCTATTGTTGTGGAAGTCGTAGTTGAGATGTTCTGCAAACATGACGACACACACGGTCAGACACGTGCACACGCGTTCTGCTCACACAGCTGTCATGAATTCAGACCAAGCTGGGCTGGGCGGCGCTCCACCTCGCCAGCGAGCTACGGTCATCAAACCTTTCCTGAGTGCAGCGCTGACCTTGCCACTTAAGTGCTTCAGCTGCCACGATTGATAAAGATGAGTCCCACTCACCCAGGAACCATTTCTCCATTGCCGCACGCAGGTCCAGAGGCCCGGTGCCGGCGTAGAGGTTCTCTCCGGTGTCCTCCAACTCCGGGTTGTGGTTCCAGATGCACTTGGCCGCGTAGCCCTCAGCCAGCACCTTCAGGTTGCGGTCCCATTTCTGAGAGGCGAGTCAGCATCACTAGCACGCATGTCAGGCTAAACTGGAGACTCCGGGTTATCCAGAGGTGTGCATGTGTGTGTATATAGGTGTCCTTGGTGTCCAAGGTGTCCTGCCACTGGTTGTACGGGGGGAGGGGGGGGACACCCCAATGAAAGCGCCTCCCCTCAACGAAATAAATGCCTCTCCTCTTAAGACAGGCATGGCATCTGTAAAGGAGTACAATTCCCACAGCACATGCAAATGCCAGAATAGACTAATTTCACAGCGTGTGTGTGTGTGTGTGTTTAGTAGCCCATTCATGACACACAACACAAACAAAAGTCATCGGGTGTCCTGCACATTCCTCTCCATTTTGTCTCCAGGCTCTCCACATCTGGACTTTGTTAGTTTGGACTTTCTCTTTCGACATTTTAGTCATGTGCCACACACACACGTCAGAAAGAAGCAATAAAACATTGTTTACATTTTCGAGCGTTTCTCTTTTGGGAAGCTGCAAACTATCTTTATGTGTGTTGATCATTTCCTGTCTTTGTGTTCTATGCTGGTCGTGAAGGTTTTCGGCTTCTATTGAAGTTGTGTTTGGCTGAAGGTGCTGATACAAAGCCGTGATGATGTGACGTTGACGACATGTACTTTTCATTATCAGCTACCAAATATGTATTATATATGTATTTTGGTCTTTTCTCCACTGTTTGAAGCATCATAAAACGTTGCTTATTACTACTATTTTGTCAGTGTGACACTGAGCTTGTCAGGGGGTCATGTCATATAGGATCCCAGTAGGGCACTGAGATGTTTTTTTTTTATAAAATACACCATAAATCTCCACCCTCGGCCATCTCTGTGTGGAGTTTGCATGTTCTCCCCGTGCATGCGTGGGTTTCTCCACTTTCCTCCCCCATTCCAAAAACATGCTAGGTTAATTGGCCACTCCAAATTGTCCATAGGTATGAATGTGGGTGGGAATGGTTGTTTGTCTATATGTGCCCTGTGATTGGCTGGCCACCAGTCCAGGGTGTACCCCGCCTCTCGCACGAAGACAGCTGGGATAGGCTCCAGCACCCCCGCGACCCTCGTGAGGATAAGCAGTAGAAAATGAATGAATGAATGAACTCCATAAATCTCTAGTGGTGTAAAGGCTAAATCTGCATTCTTCTCCTTTTGCCCAAAATGCTCAATTTGACAGCCTTCTCCCTGAGATAGAAACACCCCATGTTGAGACTCTTCTACTCCTGAACCATAACACGCAAAATGCTGAAAATGTGTTGGCTGTGCTATTATTTTTTTGACAACTACACCACACGGTGGTGCTGTTATGAAACTCCAATGTTTCAATCCGGTCTGATCGACTTGGGTTCTCACACGGCTCACTGCACTCTAAAAAAAACACCCACTGTAACTTTAGGGTGTTTTGTCAAATCACCATGGAATTTGGTTCACTTCGCAAAGACTGACAAACACCCGTGTGTAAAATTCCAGCAAGATTGGTTGAAGAACATGAACGCCATGAAGCGAAACATCTAAGCGTTATTGAGCATTGTCAGTATATGGGTGTGACATCCTAGCATGTGTTCCAAAGCATTTTGGCCACACCAGTACAATTATTTCAAGTGGTTTATTCTTGTTCCAAAAATCATGTTCCAAACCAATCTCCTAATGGAAATATTGTGTTTTCGAACTTTTCTAAAGTTTGCATCACTATTTGAGGCTGCGAGTGGTGTGTGATAGATGTCACATGACCTCGCCCCAGGACACACACGATGAGACAAATGTCCCAATTTGCAAAAGTGCACAACGGTCCCTTTCTCCGAGCACAATAAGCTGGATTGTGACACAGTGAGCTCACTGGTGTCATGCTAGCCGTCTTGCCGGGCTAGGGAGGGAGGGCCGGGCCGATAGAAGATTTTTGACTTTTACTTCAAACTGTAGTGTTCATCGTTATTGTAAATCGCAGGAGTCCAAACTCCTTGCCGCCCAACTCCATGCAGGGCGGCAAGCAGAAAAATGCGGAGATCCCTTTGATATTCATCACATACAGTACGTAAGTCTGAACAGACGCAAACGTGAGACAAGTCACCTTAAATAGCATTCATGCTGGTTCAGTGGTGGTGTCCATGTGTGTATTTATCACATCATCTTCCACTTCCTGTAGTTCATTTATTAAAACCAAAGTTTGTTTTCATTGAGCGGAAGTGTCGGCGCCATATGTGCGGCGCTGAGGTCCACATAGCCTAGAGGAACGTGAGTCTTATCCAGTGCATCTCAACACGGGGACTACACCGACTGTTTTTGCTTGTTTGTATGGCGGCAAGCCTGCGCTGTCAATAACACACACTGGGCGGGGCTACAACAATTACAAACTCACAATTAATCATAGCTAGAAATATGTTTTTATCTTTAAAAAGTATAACCGTTTGATACACAAATACAACAATAACTACTGTACTCGGGGTGTGCAACACAGCCCGTAATTGTATTTGTATTTGTTGAAGTCAGAAAAGTATTTGTATTCAAGTCAAATTTTAAATACCCCCCCCCCCCCCCGAAAAAAATGAATTCATAAAATAAAATAAAAAAATAATTACAATAATGATAATTAGGAATAATGTTTTTTTCATAAATCCACCAATGAACCTGTAAGGAAAAACTAATAATACCAACAGCCATAACCTCATGGATGGCTAAAATTGGGTTGGGTATATTGTGTTGTTCCAAGCTGCTGTTCCATGTGTAAGCTATAGAGGGCAGTCAGGTTCAGCATGCTGGTTAGAGCAAGTGTTTGGAGGAAAAACACCAGAATAAGACATGGAGGAAGTGTTCACGCCGTGACGAGAGTCAGCATGCAAGACAGGAAGTGCTGTATGTTGATGTTACAAATGAATGGCCAACTGAATGCAGCCATCCTGACGTCTAGTTATTCAGCCGCCATTACAATATCATTGTCAACATGACTCCCCCCCCACACTTAAAGTAACTTAAAGGTACCAAATACCACCCATCCAATTCTACACAAGTTCCCAAGCCTTACTTAACCGCTTAAAGCCAACGTGAACATTACACTGTCAACAGCCTTAATGTTAGTGAGCTAATGCTAAAAGAGCCAACAGGAGAACGCCCAATTGCAGAAGTAAATAGCAACTAAATGCAGCACAAAATACGGATGCAACTCAGTTAAGCCTCCTTCGTTGCTGGGAGGGGCAGGCAGACCCCCGCCCCCGACTGCTGAACACCAATCATCATTCCATTGGCTGATCCGGGCCTGCACTGCGGTGTCACCAAGAAATTTCATAAAGTATTTGTTCCAATTCATTATTCATAAAATAGTCATTATTCATGCCGTTCCGAATACCGTATTGGAGTTCAGCGTTAGAAATGGAATGTTTATTACGAGCGCCGATTTGACCCACTGTTTGCTGGTCCTTGAACGCACCTTCTACGTTCTCTCACACATATAGCCTGTTGTACTGTATTTTTAGCCTTTTTTCTTTAACCTCATATTTGCTCCCAAATGGTGACACTATGTGGGAATGCATCAAGGTCTGGGCTTCTTGAGTGCTGATGTGCTTACTTGTGGTACACAACCTCTCTGAAAAACCAGCGCTAGTGCTAAATAGCGGCCATCGGCTATGCTGGTAACGAGCAGCTCCTAGCCCAAATGTTAGCTTGCAGTTCAAACCACAAAAAAAGCTGGCAATTAAAAATCACTAGTTAGTTGGGACACTGGTATGCCAAAGTACAATTTCAAAAAATAGCTGTGGTGCGGTGCTTCAGAAACTTCTCTCTTCTCCCAGAAGCGACGTACTTGGCGACAACTCACCAGTCACATGCAGCGACACAAATAACTTGTTCTTGTCGACCGAGGCATCAGCCAGGGTTTTGAAGCTAAACTTAGCACTCAAAACGACAATTTCTTTGTTCATTCCTGTTCAATATTTGTTCCCCAGCTGCTGCTGCTGCTGGTCTTACGGCGATGCAGAGGGTCAAACAGGACATGCAGATGTTAATCGGCAGGAATTATTAACGCATTAACTCCAACAGACCTAATGATTAATCATTCTTTTGTTAAATAATAAAACAAAAAGCCCTGTGATTGGCTGGCCACCAGTCCAGGGTGGACCCCGCCTTTTGCCCCAAGACAGCTGGGATAGGCTCCAGCACCCCCGCCACCCTCGCGAGGATAAGTGGTAGAAAATGAATTAATGAATGAATAAATAAAATTTATTACAAACACTGTATATTGGAATTAGATAGATAATATAAATAAAAACAAGAAATAATGTATTTATATTTATTTTTATACATATTGTGTGTAAATGTGTAAATATTTTCATATAATTTTTAAATATATAATTTTATAATATATTTCCAACTACATTTCAATTCATAGCTTATTCTCACAAGCATCGCGGGGGTGCTGGAGCCTATCCCAGCTGTCTTGGGGCGAGAGGCGGGGTCCACCCTGGACTGGTGGACAGCCAATCACAGGGCACATATAGACATTCACGCTCACATATAAATTATATAATACTAAGTTATTTTTTTCTAAATAATAAAATGTACCAACCTTAGAAATAAAATATATATTGTATAGTATATTTATATAAATATATTTTTAAAATAATTAAATTAAATCAAATCAAATAGCTGTATGTATATTATGAATTGACATGATATAATAATGTTAATACATAATTGTGTCATGCATTTATGGCGATATGCCCATACTTCAGGGATACCTCATTATTCCCCTCTTTTCTTCATGCAGCAAAGACACCCAAGGCCGGTCTTACCAGGGGCAGCATGGCGGAGGCGCTGGGCGACACCTGTCCTCTGTAGTGATTGTGGAGCTCCACCAGCAGCTCCTCCTGCTCCTCGCTGAGGCTGCTCCAGGCTCCAGGCACCAGGAAGGCACCCAGCACCAGCCATGCCCACAGAGGAGCACCTCGCCTCCTCTTCAACCCCGACGGAGCCGCAGTAGCAGCCTGATCGGAGGAGAATCCATCCTGGACCTCTGGTGGCAACGTGACCCCCTGCTGGGTGACCTTCTGGAGCTCTGAGGTGCCCCGGTGTTGCATGATGGGAAACACCGTCCTTGGAGGTGGGGGGGCTGAAGTCGTCCAGAAAGGTGGCGAGTGTGTCTGTGTGTGTATGAGTGCAGTCAAAGTGTGTGTTGTGTGTCCTTCCCCAGTGCAGATGTGCCCCTCGCTCGCGCTCACAGCCGCTTTAAGAGCGCCGAGGCCCTCCTCCCCACGTGCACACACACACAGTTCACATTTCACACAGCTTTGCACAACAAACACACACTTAAGCACACATCTCCTCCTCCGTCATGCCTCCCTCCTCTTCATCAACTTGACTTTGTTAGCGCCACTTTCTTTGCAGCAACTCTCAAAGATTTTGTATTGATTGAAATTGGTATGTACAGTATATATGAATGGATGTCAACACAGACAGAAATCACAGCAAGACATATTAGACAACCTTTTGGTGGTGAATATGTATTGGTAGCTAACATACTGGACATTGGTAGCTAACATACTGGACATACGTCAGAGACGTACAGCATGGCTATAAGTGGAAGCTGCGTAACAGGACACGCTAAATAACATGTGTGTCTATGTATGGATACTATGTATGGAAAGGGAAAGTTAAACTAAGCACTTTAACTTGACTTTGTGTGCACACTATGCACTGTACATCACTACTGTACGTCACTACTGTACATCACTACTGTGGTGTCGTACAGACAGTGCATGCCTCATTAGGACTTTCTAAATACAGTCAATTTTAGCACAGTCAACCTTCTACATGGCTCAGGAGGTAGAGCAGGTCGTCCTGAAAGCGGAGGGTTGGCTGTTCAATCCAGGCCTCCTCCACCTCCACCTCGCCTCTGGTGCTGCCCACACTGGTGTGTGATTGTTTAGTGGTGGTTGGCGAATAGGCGTTGATTGGCAGCCATGTTTCCCTCACAGTCTGTGACTACCGCTGTCGGATGCCACTAGGGTTGGCCCATCAATTTTCTAGACACGTATAAATTCTTCCAATGATGAGAAAAGGATTTATACCGGTATAAACGAGAATTTTAAATGGGGAAAAAAGCAGAGTTGATGACTTCATTAAACTCATTAAATTGAGTTTAATGAAAATTTAACTTTAATTTAATTAAATTTAATTTAAATTGCTGAAATGACGATAAACACCAGGGAAAGTTGGCGGAACCTCCTCCTGCGGCGCGTGAATGGAAGCTCGCGGGGTGAAAAAATTGTCCATTGATCTTTTGCATCATTAAATATGAGGATTTTTGCATTTAATTAACGGGCATTTTATTCACTAACCCATGAAGCACACACACTGTGCTGGTAAACATGAGTGTAAAATGTAAGGGGAAGGTGGGAAAACGACAGATTTGTTGGAATTGAGTACATCCTTGGGTCCATACAATACATATGCCCAGCCCTACTAACGACCACCAATGTGTGACTGAGGAGTGAATGAATAATTCATTTTAAAGCACTTTGGGTACCTTAACGTAACACCCCAGTAGTCACTTTTACATTCCTATCATTCTTTGTTTCCATCGCATTGCAGGCACATGGCCGCCACGAGCACAGCAAGCTAGCGAGCTAATGAGTTAGCTACTGCAACTTACTCATTCTAAACTGTGTTGGAAGGAATGACAAAGAAGCCAAAAAATGACCACTTCCACACAGATGTGAGATCTGTGTCAGCTCTGTGTGGTGGGAAAGTAATGAGATTTCATGTTATTATTGATGCCGATTGTCTTTCAATCATTTTTGAGTCATAATAGTTCATAGTCATCCACAAAAAAGCGATCATGTGTCGATTACGTTTAGAGTGAGGAGTGATATTAGAACCGCAATATAGCAAGGGATGACTGTATACAGTATTATACAGTATATACAGTACAATGCCGGCCACTAGCTCAGCATATGTAATGCAGTTGAAAGTGTTTACAAGTCGATAACAAAGATCTTCCTTAGAGAGAGGAGTAAACACGTTAAATCTACTTTTAGTCCATGACAAATCTAAAATATAAGATAAACACGAAGATTTGTGGGATGGTTTCAGACAGCATCAAGAGAACAAAGTGAAGCAGAGAACCACAACAAAAGTGTGGAGAAGTTCTGAATGTTCCCTGCAGGGTGGAGTCGCCTGAGTGTTTGTGTGTTGACACAACACCGAGACATGTCAGCTGATTTAGCCACACACAACTTTGCCTTTGCCACCAGCGATTCTTCTCGCCGCTTACCAAGGTGTCCAGCTGCGGGCGGAATTCCCCTTCCCTCACATACTGGGAATGATGGGAAAAAACTGGCCCGAGAGCCTCCTCCATACATCCCACACACGCACGCACACACATCATGAGAAGACTATGCAGTGGTGTGTGAGCACAGCGGGCCCCGCCCTCGTGATTTTGTTGTCATTGACGATCTGCTAATGATGAACAGATGACTCGTGTGTGTGGGTTTGTGGACACAAATGAAACACACACCATGGTACGCACCTAAGGTGCTTTAACATCAACTTTCAGTTCACTTGAAACGCTTCCATCTTGTCCATTCTCACCGTGTCCACTCTGGAACTGGTCTCGGTCTCAATGTGTGTCAGAGCAGACTTCACTGCCTGGTGCAAGTGAACTCTGATGATGTCACGGTTCTGGAAGCCAACCCCTCCTTAGAGTCCACGTCAAACATTTCAGTAAACATCTGGACCAGTGCTGCTAGAAACCGGGAACTGGTTTCACCGGAGGCACACTGGTGTGTCTGCAGCTAGTCTTTGGTTGCACTTGGTTGGTGGCTTCTACTTGGGTGTGGTTCTGCTGGTCTCATCCCTTTGTTCACTGAGATAGCTCTGCCTTTGGTTGGTTGTGACGGTTTACTGTACATGGGGTTTATGTGGTGCTTGTGTTCTACTTCTTCATGGTTCTACACATTCTATTTTGCGCTGCTTTAGTCGGATCTACCTTTGTATAATTATGGTTTTGTTGATTCTTCATTTTTTCCACTGGTTTAGTTCTACATTTGTATAGTTATGGTTTCATAGATTCTGCTGTTTTAGTGGGTTCTATGACTGGTTTATTTAGGTCTACCTTTATATTGCTGTTGTTTTATTGATTTCACTGGTCAATCCTACCCATGGCCATCTCTGTGTGGAGTTTGCATGTTCTCCATGTACATGCGTGGGTTTTCTCCGGGTACTCCGGGTCCTCCTGCCACATTCCAAAAACATGCTAGGTTAATCGGCGACTCCAAATTGTCCATAGGTATGAATGTGGGTGGGAATGGTTGTTTGTCTATATGTGCCCTGTGATTGGCTGGCCACCAGTCCAGGGTGTACCCCGCCTCTCGCCCAAAGACAGCTGGGATAGGCTCCAGCACCCCCGCAACCCTCATGAGGATAAGCGGTAGAAAATGAAATGAAGGAATGATTTAACTGCTTTAGTTGGTTCTAGCATTGTAAAGCTGTTATGGTTGCATCAATTTCAATGGTTTGGAAGGTTCTACCTTATGGTTTTGTTGGTTCCACTCATTGCTGTGGTTTCATCGGGTCCCCAGGTTCATTCGGTTGTGCTCCTGTACAGTTGTTATGGTTTCATTGACGCTACGGGTTTAGTCGGTTCTATGTTTGTTTAACTAGTTTATTTAGGTCTACCTTCGTATAGTTGCTATGGTTTTATTGGTTCCACTGATTATAACTTTGTATAAATATTAATAAATATTACGTTTTCATTGGTTTCCCTGGTGTTGACGGTTCTAATTGCATGTGGTTCTCGTTGTTTCATCAGCGCTGCTGTGGTTCTACTAGTTTGCTTGGCGGTTTTATTGTCATTCATCCCGTGTGGTTCTGAAGGTGTCTTGTCTCGAGTCATCAAAACGAGTAGTTCTTCATTTGTAGTATCGTTGTAGTTGCACTGGTGTTGATGGTCCTGAGTGTGGTTCTATGGGTTCTACGTAGATGTGGTTATGTTTGTGTGTGGTTCCATCATTAACATCTGACAAGGTCACCACAAACAAGAGTGGACGTTTAAAGCCTGTGTCCGAGCAGAGCCTCACAGCACTTTGTCATGATGGAGTCATGCGGAGAGACGAGTCCAGAACCACACCCTGAGAGAAGGGGGGGCAGACTGGAAAGGGGTCCCTGTGAGGGTATGGAGGAAGGAGAGGAGACAAGATGAAGGAAATGTAATGAGGAAAATGATAAAAGTTGTTAAGAAGACATGAAATGAGGACACATTAGATTAGGACATGTGAGGAGGACACCACTGAGGGACCCGCCCTGATTGAGGGGATTTCTGCTGGTCCAGAAGTTGATGTAAGAAGTCATGTCCAACATGCCGACTTTGCCTAAGTGTGCTGCCCCCTCGTGGACACTATCATAAAGACGTGTGTGTTGTGTTAAGACAGTGAGGACCACGTTATAATAAATAAAAATAGACTTTGCTCTCAATTTACACGGAGAAACACAGGTCATGGGTCGTAAGACCAAACCAAGATGGCTTCCAGAGCCAAAATAAGCATTTAAGGTGTCACGTGACGTGTGAGGTCAGGTATTGTCTGTGAAAACCTGTCCTAGGATGGCGAGCCGAGTGCTAAAAGGCTGAACAGGACAGGACAGCAGGGGCAGCGTCTTCCTCTGGCCGGGCTTCAAGGCAATGCTCTCTGATTGGCCGGGGAGGGGGTCTTCTGCGTGCAAGGTGGGCGGACCCAACCGGTCGCCGAGCAGAATGTCACGCAGCTCCTGGTGCTCGAGGGCGTGACGGCTGCAGCAGTGGAGTGCCGCCGGGTCCAGCGGGTGGGCCTCCGTGTTGAAAATGTAGCCCCCCGCGCTCAGGATGCACCGGCCGTCCTCGCCGCCCTCCTCCCACGACTCGGCCCCGCCGCCGTGCAGGAAGTGGTCAGGGTCAAAGAGCAGATACAGGTACTTGATGGTCTCGGCCAGGAAGAAGGACTCCATTCTGTTGTCCAGCTGGTGGTCTCGCATGTCTTTCACCTGAAAACGCAAACATCATCAGGTCGACGTCTGACTGAGGCCCCGCCCACCTCACTCACGCTGGCATAGCCACAGGGCGTCTTGGCGATCCTCTCGATGGACTCCAGGGCATCTAGGCCAAATTGCAGGTAGGTGTGGTCACCCGTGGCCCTGAACAGGTACATGGCGCTCTCGATCAGCTCTGCACACAAAAACATGGCCGACGTATAAGATCTAGCTGCCATTTTGGATGTTAATTGAACAGACCTGGTCTGAGTGGGTAACCCTCCCTCTTGTCCACGGTGTGACCCTGAGGGATGCTGTAGAACTCAGGGAGACCTCCAAACTGCCTCCACACCGAATAGTAGTTCTGGAAGGTTCTAACTGCTCCGTGCAGGTTCCCCAGCAGAGACTGAAACAAACACGAGCGCCAGTGAGGCCTTCAGTGAGCGCGTCAGTCACACTGCGTGGCCGTGGCTACCTGTAGACCGGGCCAGAAGGCCTCCAGAGACTGGAAGACGGGCATGGAGACGGTTCCTTTGTGCATATGGACCCACAGGTACCAGTCGTCAAAGCGCGTGTAGTTCTGAATGGCGCGGTCGTACGCTGTGAAACAAAAGAGATGGCTCAGTCATTCCCGTCAGCCAGCGGGTCACGTGACTCACCCTGAAACATGTGCAGCAGCTCCTCGTCCTGCAGCAAGATGGCGCCTTTCACCAGATACTCAAAGTAGGAGTCCACACCGGCGCCGATGCCGGCGTCCTGCGCCACCCACTTCCTGGTCACTATGTCGATGTGGTTACCAACCTGCATGCACACAACATATTCCAGCAGGAAGATGCTTTGCTTAATTTGGTCTCAACAACATGTTGACAATAATATCGTTCATGTGCGCTGATGATGCTAGCCTGGTATGAAGACTATGGTGGGTATACTTGGCACTAGGTGCCATACAAGGCTCCTTGCAGTTTCAGTAATGTCCACAAGGGTCAAATAAAGGTCAAATCCCGGATGCTAGATCCTAGATGCTTGCTTTTGGAGCGTAAGATATGACGTTTCAGGGACCATGGCCCATAAACCACACAAAAAGCGGGGATTGCTCTTAACTAATGTGGTGTGTTGATTGGTGGACACAAGCCTGGCTTGCTGAGGCGTGTGGACGTACGAGTCCGATGTCCGATCTGGTCTTCCAAAGCATTCTCAGGGCCTGGCGAGCTGCATCCTCAAACGTGGCATCTCCGGTGAGACGGCTGAGCGTGGCGAATTCCAGGATGAAGGTTCCAACGCCGGCGGTGCAGGTAACGGGCGTCTCGGTGGGACTGACGCCCCGCAGGAGGTTGACTGTGCCGTATGGCATTCCGGTGGGAGTCTGGAACGCTGGAAGACAGGAACGAGTCAGCCATGTTGATTTGTGTCATACTTACGGCAGATGAGACATAAAGTTGTGCAGGTGTGAAAGTATCTATTACGGGTTTGTGTTTAAAAGACACCATGACACCAAAGGAAGTTCAGATTGGTATTTATAGCTGCTGGTGTCCCACAAGGATCGGGTCTAACACCCCTGCTACTTCATTTTAACCATGCTTGACCACAGATTTCATTACCAGGGAGCAGCTTCCTGGCGGCGTCCTCGGCCATCCTCAGAAGTGGACCAGAACACGGCCAGCCGGGCTCCAGCTGCATGCCGGCCTTGCCTGACAGCAGGTGGGCCGACAGCAGACCCCCCACCACTGGAGGAAGGACGTATTCCAAACAGGATGTCTTGTTTATCATGCATAGGCTTCGTGAGAACGTGAAGATGGCGGAGGGGGGAGACACGTACCCCGGATGTTGGTCTCAAAGACGGATGCGTTGACATCGGTGTCGAAGTTGACAGTGTCTTGGAGCAGCAACGCCACACGCTGGAACTCTGTTTGGTTTCCCAGCACCTTTGCAGTAAGACGGCTCAATCAACCCATCAACTAAAAACACAGCCCAACAGGAAGCTGGCTTTGTGTCTCACCAGCAGGGTGTCGAGCGCGTCGATGAGCGTCAGTGAGAAACTGCACAAGAGGAGGAGGAAGGTGATGACTGGCACGCCCCAACAACAGCTGCTAAGAAGGCAACCTTTGACCTCACCTGCCCCAAGTGTCCTGGCCATCACAGGTGAGGGGGCGGAGCTCGTCATAGGGGAAGGCGTTGTCCAGGTAGCTGTTGTAGGCGTGGTAAAACATGCCTTTGATTCGCTGTCTGAAAGGTTGAAGGGTATTTTTGTGTGAAGATGAGTTTAAGTGCACTCAACAACATCATGACAGTATAACGTCAAGAATCAGAGTCCGTGCAGATGTAGTTTTCATATGATATGGGATGTATTTTCATTCATACACGTGTTTATTAGGCGGATTACTACTTCATCGTAATTTGCAACTAAAGCCCTTAAAATGGGAATTGTGCGAAATGCTTTTGCTTTTTCCGGGTGAAAAGGAACACACGTCGTGCTGCCACACTGCAGTGTGAGCCATATGCGTGAAAAATATCACACTGTTTTCCCTGGACTTTTTGGTCATCAGAAATTTTAGGTTGCTGAGGCGATAACATGGGGCGATAACAGTTCGTCTTGGGGGACCAAAAGCAATATTTTCCTTTCTAAAATCTGCTCTTAACTCCTTTCATAATGAGGGTGGAGAAATTAATGAGGTATCGAATTAAAGTTCAAGTCATGCTTTATCAGATAGAATTAATCACAGACTTGATTTGACTAAATTGTGTATACATTGCTTCAAGAAGTGCTTTATAAAGTTGTAACCTGACGTCATGCATGTCCTCCTCAGTGAACTGATGACTCGGGGCCGCCGTCGCGACCCACAAAAGGAGCAGGACGCGCACGGGAGTGTGCATGGCGACCGGAGGGATGGCCGAAAGTGTCCAAAACGAAACAAAAAGAAAAGAGTTCGGAGAACGTGAAAGGAAAAGAGCGATCACCGCTGAATGTCAGCAGGAGAGCTAAGCTAAAGGCACCGGCTGGCTTGTGTTGTTGTCAGACTGACAGGAAGCCGGAGGTGGAGACTCTGCGCATGCGTCATGCATGCTGAGATGCGTTCAATGACAATCTGTAAACTGGCGGTTGTCGGTTAACTTAAAATTGTGCTTTTTTTATCGATTCGAATATGTGTGTGTGTGTGTGTGTGTGTGTATAACACATTGCTCAATGACAAGACAATTGATTTCATTTCATAACTTCCCTTTTGGCCATAGATTTTTTTATTTGATTTATTCTACTCATCTTTTCTTGTAAGGATGAGTAACTTGAGAACTTTATTCACTGGCTTTGTTCGTTGCTGTGAAATATCATGTTTATGAGCCCCATGATATGAGATCCATCCTTCTCCTATCCAGCCATCTCCATTCCAGGGTTACGTTGTCCACACAGCATCTTTTTAAAGATGTGGCCAGGGTTTTGAGAAGATTTGCCCAGGAAACCTTACGACTGCATACCATGCAGGCTAGAGACTATTCCCTGTAACTCAGTACATTCTTTCCTATTTTTGCTAGCATAGTGCCTCAACTGGTCATCACAGTCCTTCCATTCAACCATAACCTCTCCAGCTGGGCACATGGTGGACATCCTGTGAACATGAAGCATTACACCGGTAAAATCCCTTCCCTTTTTTGCAGGCCATGTAAACACAAGCAGCAGCTTCAACTGCTTCTGAGAGACAGTTACCACAACAACGAATCTCACTTGGCCTTTGCAGCATTTGTATAGTTTATAGCGGCGTCCGTCCGTACAAAGGAAGGTCTATATCATGATTGACCGCACCCTGGTGTGGACCAGATGCTTTCTGTCGGTAGTTTGCATGAAAACAAATGAAGCAGGAAAGCATTCAATAAGAGTGGCATGATGACACACGCAGATGACAAGATGGAGAAAGTTCTTCTGGCTGTCACGGCGCTGTCAGGCAAGTCATTCTCACAAGACGTTGGGTGTTATAAAAAGTATAACCATGTCGCTATCTCCAGGTATATGTGTTGTGCCGTCGGGTGCTCAGCGCCACTTCCATATCATTTACGCGCCAAAGAGCTGGAATGAGGCGTTGGCTCACTGCAGAGCGTGGCATCACAACCTTGCCAGCGTGCACGGCGGGGAGGATGTGAAGGCCATTATGGACCTGGTGGACCGCAGCAGGATGCCCAATGGAGAAAAGGTGAGAGCATGCACGCATGTTGTCTTAGGTCGTCCAAAGGGAGTTTGGCCGCCCACCTCGCTCTAAACTCTGGTCAAATAGTCTCATTTTTTAGTGCCACGTTTGTGCTGTTTTTAACGATTTAAGTCTTGGCCGATTACCTAACCAGCCCCCCCACCTTGTTCCGAATTATGTAATAGGCCAAAACTTAAATTGTTAATAACTCGAACACAAAAGTGGCATCTTCATTTTAACTGCTCAAAACAGCACAAACGAAGCACAAGACTACTTGGGTTGAATTTGGAGCATGTTGGGGGGCTGGCCGGTTCGGTAAAAACTCAAAAACTCAAAAACGAAAGCAGCACAAACATCACAAAACAGCACTAAATCTAGCACTAAAAAATGAGACTATTTGACCAGAGTTTTGAGTGAGGTGGGGGGTGGCACACGTCCTCCTCACGACCTCCACGTGGTTCCTTGCAGTTGGCCTGGATTGGACTCTACGACGACAGGCTCAGCTGGACGTGGTCGCTGTCAGGACAACGTCTGGACGACAGCGACAACTTCACCAATTGGGCGGCCAAAGAACCCAACAGCTGGATGAACAAAGAACATTGCGTCGTGATGTACGATGATGGCTTGTGGAATGATGACGATTGTGGCGTACATCTTCACGCTGTCTGCGTTAAGTCCACAGGTGAGAGCTTGGCACGCGCATTAAAGTCTCAGCCGCTCCAGTCGCCACGTCAATCACACTTGATGGAGCAGACCAATGCATAGCATAGCAGACCTGCCTGCATAAGGGTAATCAAAGTAGAAAAATAACATTACATTTTTTATATTTTCTTTATATATATATATATATATATATATATATATATATATATATATATATATATATATATATATATATATATATATAATTTTATTATTATTCTAATTATATTTTCAAATATATTTTTAGTTACTTTAATATTAAATTAGGGCTGTCAAAAATAGTTAACGCGTTAACTAATTTATATCCTTAATTACGTAACATTTTTTAGCATAATTAATTTAATTTAGCCTGCGCACCAGAGCAAGCACGCCTCGGGTCCAACGGGTCTGCCATCATAGCGCAGTGGCAGGTGGAGCGTCCTCACAGTCCCAGAGCACAATCCCTCATTGTTCATAGTAACACATTTAAAGTGGGATTCAAATGTTCTACTGCTATTCAAGAGTCAAAGTATTAGAGTATTAAGTATTAGTTTTGCTTGATTGGCATAGCCAATTCATTTGGAGCTCTTAATACATAATGATATATATCATCATTTATCTTTTTATTCATTAAATACAGTAAAAATGGGCATATTTCAGACATAGTTAAATTAATCACATGGTGATTAATCATGATTAATGGGTTAAAAATCTGTGATTAATCTGATTAAAAAAATTTTATCATTTGACAGCCCTAATAAAAATATGTTTATTATTTATGTGGCGGAGAGGCTTCTCGGGTTGTGAGATGTCTCGTATAGGTGGTGTGTTCAAATCAAAGAACACGGAAGGTTGTCCTCTTTTGGTGATTTTATTTAGGTTTATGCTGTGGTAATCTATGACATACATACAAAGACAAATACACAATAAATGATAAGTAACGTAACGTAACTCATATTACACAATTATAATGATAAGCCAAAGGCACGCTACACACTGAAATCAACCAAGGAACCAAGCAAACATGAGGGTCACTAAAACAACAGTTAGTCATGGCTAGCTTAGATACTGATAGTGAGCCTAACTCCGTGAAAAGGGTGTCCCAACTACTCCACAGCTCCCACAACAGAGCCAAAAACTCACCTCTATGCATTCGCGCACAGCATCAACCTTGTGAAATGATGTATGAGGCGCAATAAGGCTTAGAGATCTATGAATTGTTCAACCGGAAAAAAAATGTCCCTGTGGTGTGTTTACTGACCGTTGAACACTGTAGGACAAACGACACTCAAAGTTGAACATTATCAATGATACAATGCAATGTAAATTATGGGCTTTCTAACAATTTATTTGTTACTTTTTTACATTTCTGTGTTACACACATTATTATTACTATTATTACTATTATTTAATATATGTTTTTATAACTTTGGCAGCTTACTAATTTCCCAGAAATGACAATCACAATATTTACCTGCTTCCTCTTTGTCTTTTTTTTCTCCTTTTTAATTGTCCAATCTCCAAAAGTGAACAAAAGACCAGAAAAGGTTGCTAGATTTGACGTTAAGACTGCTCCTTCCTGCTACATTTTCTTATTCTCTGCCGGCTTTAAACGACTTTATACTCCAGTGACTATTATTGTGTAAGAAGTTTAACCTGCAACAGGGTGCCTGTTCTGGCGATCACGTCTCACCTTCTGGCGGCACCTAGTGGCCAATGGGGAACACTACGTTCACAAGTAGAATGTTTCCTCAACCTTCAGCACAAAATGGTGTTTATTTAATGAAGTGGGATGTGAAGCCACGTGTGGTAACTCTAAGGTGGTATCTCTAACCCAATCCATTACAGGAGTGCCAATCCTCAGCCACAATAAACTGCCGTGGGCCAGTGCTCAGGCGTTCTGCAGGAAGTATCACCGGGATTTGGTCACCGTGTCCAACGAGCAGGACAACACACGCGTCATGCAGCTGCTCCATTCAGTGCAGAAGGCTTGGATCGGCCTTTCCCGGGACTCCTGGAAGTGGTGTGACCGGAGTAACGTCACATCAGAGATGTGGCAAAGCGGACAACCCGACAACAGGAGCCGGAATGAGTCGTGCGTGGCGGCTGATCTCAACAACGCGGCTCAATGGAATGACTCCAGTTGTGATTCCCGACGTGCATTTATTTGCTCTGACGGTACGAGACGCATGCTGGTGCTGTTTAGTGCCTGATAAAAGGAAGCTTGGTGGGGAAAGAATGACTCCATGACTTCATATTCCCTTCCAGAGGTTCAACCCAAGTCAAAGCGACAGATACGGTTGAGTGTGGCGTGCAGTAACTCCTCAGTGGACCTTAGTGAGCCTGCGGTGATGGAGGACATCTTCAAGCAGGTAGAAAGGCCACTTTTACTCCCGGGATAATGTCGTCACTTCATAATGTCGCTGTTGTGTTTTTGCCAGCTGGAACGGCGTTTGCAGTGCAGCGCCCCCAGCAAACACGTCAAGCTGAGCTGGGTCCGCCGGGCGGATGGCAAAGTTTTCCATGAGAAGCCCAAGAAGGCAATACACTAGCTCACTGATGGATGCATTCAATAAATGACGCACACATTGGTCCAAAATGGCTTGCTAAGACAAAAATAAAAGCCAGGGGGTGTCTGACAGAGTCGTTCATTCGTTACGACTCGTGTCTACATAATGTGGTTGAGTTGACAAAAAAACTTATTCTGTGCAAACGGTTAGATGGGAATTGAATGCTCGTTTTGATTCATGCTAGCATACAGTGGTGTGAAAGTCTTTTCCCCTACCTGTTTTCTTATTTTTGTTCCACTTCAATGTTTCAGATCATCAAACAAATGTAAATATTAGTCAATGACTACACCACTCAACACTAAATGCAGTTTTTAAATGAAACCTTTTATTGTTAAAACCAAGGCTGTTAAAGTTAACGCGTTATCAGACGTTTCCTTCAACGGCAGTCATTTTTTGATGATAAGTGCACTCCTCCTATTTGACCCTTGGCCCACACCGTAGATTGATCGAAGCACAGTAACTCACGGGAACTAACCAGTGCTTTTCACATTTTTACATCACTTTGATGATTTTGGCATTGAACTGCCAGCTAAATTGGACTTCCAGCTGCTATTGACGGGCTGTCAATCTGATGACCGCGGCTGAAGTCCAGTGTTTTGCTAGTGTTAGCCATTTAACATGGAACTAGCACAATGATGCACATTAGCACTCAAAGTCATCAAATCTTACCTTTATGGGTTCCCACATAGTATCAGCATTTGGGAGCAAATAGGAGGTGAAAGAAAAAAGGGGGAAACTCCATCCAAATACATCCATACAGCCCTCTGGGCATCGGAGAATGGTGCATCAATGACCATCAGCAAAGTAGGACAAATACAAAGGGTTGTGTCTGGAAGGGCATCCGACGTAAACATTTAGCCAAACCAACTATGCAAACCAACAATATGACTTCCATACCGGATCGGTCAAGGACCGGGTTAACAACAACCGCCATCGGTGCTGTTGACGTACATCAGGGGTGGGCTGATATTTTGACTTGTGGGCCACATTGAGTTAACAAAATTGTCCGGGGGCCCAGAACGTATATTAAACACACACATACACACTATTTTATGCTTATTATTTTCCTTGAAAAATTGGTCTAATTTGATCTATAAAAGTGTTATACTACCAGCTGTATGTTCCCTTTTTAAACATTAAACATCAGACCACAGCAAACTATGTAATTACATTTTACAATTTTATTGTTTTTTTTGTTTTGTTTTTTTTACTAAATAAGACATCCGACTTGGAAGTCATGTTGCCAGTTTGGATGTTAAAAGTTGAAATACTTACAAAGCGTCTGGCAGGTCGGATTCAAACGCTTCGTGGGCCACATGTGGTCCCCGGGCCGTAGTTTGCCCATCTCTGACCTACAGGGTTACTGTTGGTCAAAGAAGGAGAGGAGGAAGATGTGTCTGTAAGAAGAGACAGAAGAGGAGCGCCAAGAACCTAGAACTGACAGTAGGGCCTTTGAATGTTGGAACCATGACAGGAAAAGGTAGAGAGTTGGTTGACATGATGCAGAGGAGGAAGGTAGACATACTGTGTGTCCAGGAGACCAGGCGGAATGGTTGCAAGGCTAGAAGTTTAGGAGCAGGGTTCAACCTCTTCTATCATGGTGTAGATGGAAGAGAAATGGAGGAGGAGGACTTGGTTAAGAATGTCCTGGAGGTAAAAAGAGTGTCACATAGGGTGATGAGTCTGAAGCTAGAAATTGAAGGTGGGTTGTTCAATGTTGTTAGTGGGTATGCCCCACAAGTAGGATGGGAAATTGTGTCTGGACCTTGATGAATTGATGCAGAGCATCCCTAGAAGGGAAAGAGTTGTCATTGGGGCAGACTTGAATGGACATGTTGGTGCAGGAAATAGAGGTGATGAAGAGGTGATGGGCAGGTTTGGTATTCAGGAGAGGAACGCAGAAGGACAGATGGTGGTTGACTTTGCCTGTAGCGAATGCGTTCTTCCAGAAGAGAGAGGAACATAGGGTGTCCTATACGAGTGGAGGTAGGAGTACACAGGTAGACTACATCTTGTGTAGACGCTGTCATCTGAAGGAGATCAGTGACTGCAAAGTAGTGGTAGGTGAAAGTGTAGCCAGACAGCATAGGATGGGGGGGGGTGTAGAAGGACCCTCATGGTGAGGAAGATGAAGAGGACCAAATGGTGGAAGCTGAAACAAGAAGAGTGTTGTAGGACTTTTACACCTTTGTCACCGATTCTGTTCACAATTTTCATGGACAGAATTTCTAGGTGCAGCCAAGGTGTTGAGGGAGTCCGGTTCGGGGGCCTTAGGATCTTATCTCTGCTGTTGGCAGATGATGTGGTGCTTATGGCCTCATCAGGCTCTGACCTTCGGCGTTTACTGAGACGGTTTGCATCTGGGATGAGACTCAGCATCTCCAAATCAGAGGCCATGGTTCTCAGTCGGAAAAGGGTGGAGTGCTCCCTCTGGGTTGGGAATGAGGTCCTCCCCCAAGTGGAGGAGTTTAAGTATCTCGGGGTCTTGTTCACGAGTGAGGGAAGGTGGCAGCGTGAGGTCGACGGACGGATCGGCGCATCCTCGGCAGTAAACAAAACATGAAACAGTGGTCAACCTTCCAGGGAGTGACCTCATCCAAGAGGTCCAAAAAGACCCCGCAACAACATCCAAAGAAGTGCAGGCCTCCCTTGCCTCAGTTCAGGTCAGTGTTCATGACTCCACCAGACACTGGGCAAAAACGACCTGTATGGCAGAGTTCCAAGCCCAGAATCACTGCTGGACAAAAAGAACATGAATCAATCAAATCATCTAGATGATCCCCAAGACCTTTGTTTTCTTTTTTTCTCCCTTAATGATAAAAAAGTTCCATTAATAAACTGTATTTTGTGTTCAGTTGTGTTGTCGTTGACTAATATTTACGTTTATTTGATGACCTGAAACATTTCAGTGTGACAAACATCCACCAAAAACATTTTTTCACACCACTCTATGTGTTATTAGCGCGCAGGCCACAGAGCTACGAGACCTGAGTTCGATTCCACCTTCGGTCATCTCTGTCTGGTGCATGCGTGGGTTTTCTCCGGGTACTCCGGTTTCCTCCCACATTCCAAACACGTTAGCTTACCCACGTTAGCACACCCCGAATGTGCAGCATGAATCAGTCCATATACGTTTATAAATCCTCTTTTTTTAAACGAACGTCATCAGCACATACTGTATTTACGTCTGTACAGCAGCGATATGGCAGGAGGCTGAAGTTTGGCTGCGCTGCGTCACCAATCGTTACGGTAGTGTTGTGCGCAAGTCAGTAACCATGGTGATCTGATGACTGCCGTCGGCTGTAAACCAAGCAACGTTCTAAGGAAAACTCTCGCTCGACGACGGTATGTTTTCATATATTCGTAATAATCATTAATAATAATAAAATGTAATAAATTTGAAATGATCAGTCATAGAAATTGTCTTTAATTCAATTGTTTAGTTGGGCGGAGCCGCCTCTTTGCTTCCGTCGTATGGCGTTAAACAGAAGTTTCGTGATAGCTTGACGTTGCACACCATAAAAGTAAGCTAGAAAGTAAAAGTTAGTAAGAAAGTAAGTTCGAGGATAGCAATATATGGATAATAATATATGTCATAACTATACACACTCTTGGACTTATATGGACTATTTTGGCTACTGGTATGTTTGATTGACAGGTGTATTCAGCAGCAGCAGCAGCAGCAGCTTTTGAAGGCGTTTGACAATATTTGTGTAAAAGATGGAGCCGATATTGGAGACCGACAGCGAGGAGCTGTCAGAAAGTGAAGACGACGACGAGGAGGAGGAGGAGGAAGAGGAGGATGAGCAGGAGGAGAAGAAAGTCAGAGAGTCTCCTCCCAGTGAGTACCTGTGAGTTACCGACACACACACTTTGCAACCTCATCATTTATAATTGTGTGTAAAGAGTCCTTGTGGTTTTGGAGTGTCTGTTTGACTTCCCGTTCCCGCCGACTCGTTGCCCTTTGTCCTCGTCATCCACTGTGAGTGGCAAAAAGGGTTTGACAGGATCAAGTCTGCCTAGCAACAAGTGGAAACGCCACTACATTTTGAAGATGTCTAAGGCCAGGTGTCTCCAAGCAGGTCTGCTCCGCTCCTTCCCGACTCGTACAAGCAGAATTCCCCTGACGAGGTCTGCCTTTTGGCCATTGCCGACAACTTCCGGCGCCAGTATCGTCTTTTGTGTCCCGAGCGCAAGCCTCTGTTGCTCTGCCCCATCAACGAATGCGGCGTCAAGGTAAGCATGACAACGCCACCCGCATCTCTATCGGTACCGCCGCCGTGCGTGATGCCTTTTTGCGTGATGCCTTTTTGCGTGTAGAAGTTTGTGTCGACCACTCTGCGACCCACCATGACCATCCACCCGCAGCTGCTCAACTGGGAAGGATGTGCCTTGTTTGTGGCCGACTTCCTGTCTCTGACTCCTCTGGAGCCGCCTGTGGAGCTGGTGAGCAACATGGCCGATGCAAATAATAAAGCATGTTTACGACTATTTGAAGATGCGAGTGTGTTCCAGCCCAGGTTCTTGTTCTCCGCAACATCAGTGCTGCACAGTCAGACGGCAACGTGTTTCGAGTACGCCTCTGTCCTTTGCAGTCTTCTGCTGGGCGCCAACTACGACGCCTACTGCGTTAGCGGCTACGCTAGCAAGGAGATGTGCCTACTGGACCAGAGCCTGGACGAGTGCCACCTCATGGACACCGAGGCCAAGGTAGGCGTCACAGCCTGCTGCTTCTCTCTGTGAGTTATCCAATGTGATGGTGCCAGCAGGTCACCAGCGCCAAGGCGAAGGTTGAGAGTGAAACCGGGCTCAAACTTGAGCGGGAGGTGAAGAGCCGCTTCTTGACCAATCAGGCCAACAAGGAGCGGGAGGAGGCGGAGGCCAAAGCCAAGCCGCATGAGGTAACGTGACACAGGAAGTCTGAAATGACCTTCAGTTAATTTCACATCTTGTTTTTGTCGGGTACCTCCTCTGGCAGGAGGTTCTCCAGCCGCCCGTCGACTCACTGAATGGTCTGCGGGTCCACTGCTGGGTGCTGGTCCTAGCCGGGTGCCGCAGCGTCCAGGAGAACTTCTTTATCGACCCGCTCACGGGAAAGAGCTACAGCACCGCTTATGACCACTTCCTGGGGGTGGAGAGTGTGTGGAACAACTTCAACTACTATGTCAACATGCAGGACTGCAAGGACGGCTGCGCAGTGAGTGCACTAGAGCACAATGACCTGTTTGCAACCATCGTAAAATCTCGCTAGCATGCTAGCAATGCTAACATGTTAACATTAGCATGCTAATATCTAACATAATGCCTACCTAATGAAAATGGCTTAAAATGCTAGTATGCTAATGTTAGTATGCTAACACAGCATGATAGTGCTCAGTCTTCATATGAGTGTTTACCCATGAAAACGAATGAAAATGCTATTATCCTCATAGTAATATGCTCATATTAGCATGATAGCAATGCGAACATATTAAGGTTAGCATGCTAACATCTAACATAATAATGTCTACCTTATGAAAATGGCAAAAATGCTACCATGCTAATGTTAGTATGCTAACATCTAGCATGATAGTGCTCAGTCTTCATGTGAGTATTTACCCATGAAAACAGCTATAAATGCTACAATGCTAATATTAATATACTCATGTTAGCATACTAGTAATGCTAACATATTAACATTAGCATGCTACCATCTAACAATGACCTCTACCTTGTGAAAATGGCAGAAATACTACTATGCTAATGTTAGTATGCTAACACCTAGTATGATAGCGCAGTGTACCGGGAAGGCCAAATGTTGCTCTGACTTATGCTCTGCTCATTTTTCTTGTGGCCTTATAATAACAAATGCCAAAAATGGTCCTTTTTTGCAATGTTAAAAGACGGTGATCCAGATCAGCACTGAAATTGAATGACTCCTTCTATGCCCCTGCAAATTTCATCCAAATTTCATCCAAATCCATTCCGAACATTTTGAGTTATTGAACACCGACAAATAGATGAATGCCGGCAGAACCGTAACCTCCGCGCTGTGCTTGGCGGCAGTTCAGGCCACATTGTGTTTGTGCGTGCGTGCGTACGTAGGAGCTGGTGTTTGACCTTCACGACATCCGGCTGTGGGAGCCGGTCTTGTTCGGGGCCACTAGCAAGAGACAACTCTTTCTCAATGTCCTCAAGAGGAAGGAGATGAAGATGATGGGCATGACCTGGGTACGTGACTGTTCGCAATAAGACAGGAAGTAGCCGCAACCATGAAGGATGACGTGCTGCCGTGTTTGAAGGAGGAAGAGGAGGAGGAGCAGGAGCTGGTGTATGAGATGCCAAGGTCCTGGGTTTCCTACATCAACATCACCAAACAAGGTAGCATTTTTTGCATGACATGACAGTCCTAAAGCATAAGACCAGTTGAAAAATTGCTAGAATATGCATTTTGCACATTTGGACCTTAATGAGGTTTGAAGTAGAGCAAATATGCAAAAGCAAGAAGGAGTGCGGAAAAAGTGACTCAGCGGTCAGTGTGACAAAACACTACCGTCTTGTCCTGCTAAGGCGTATGATGTAAGACAGGGTGCTGCTCGTCATTCAGACTTGGAGACACGCTGGCCAGGAAGCAGGAAGCTGACACGCTACAAGAAAGCCCACCTGGAGACCTTTGCTCCTTACCTGCGACTGGACGGGCTGGTGACCCGACTGACCGTCTTCAAGGACCTGGACTGTAAGTGCACATGCTAGCTTGGATGAACGTGTGTGTGTGATGTGTCGTGTGTGTGTGTGGCAGGCACAGAGACGCTGACGGTGAAAGAATGGTACCTGGACAGAAACGACCACCTGAAGGAGCGAGAAGTCAACAAGGTCTCTGGCATCACCATCGAGCGCTTCACGGCAGGACGACAGTTCCACCTGTTATGTAAGCCAGCACTATTCTTGCTATATTATCAGTACTACTATACCACTACTGCATTGTTTGTGTGTGTTGTTTCCAGTCCACAGGTTCACGTCCACGGCAGTAGAGGGCGGCGAGCACGAGATGGAGTTCAGCGGCGCTCGTGTGGACGGTCTGGTGAGGCGCGTGGACAAGCCGGAGGAAATGACGGAGACCTTCGAGGGCCGCGAGGACTTTCTCTACTATCGCCACGTGGTTTTCGAACAACCCGTGGAGACGGAAGACGACGATGTCGACCCCCAGCCGGAAGAGAGACCCCTGCTGGTAAGTGGGCTCGATGGTCACTTCATTAGGTACTCCTATCTAATGACAAACCGAGAAAAACACGTTTCATTTTTACTGTTTGTTCAAAATATGTTAATAAATCATGCTGTGTTGTGGTTGAATAGTTATTAATTAAAACATGTGTATATTTAATATATTAATATTTTCAAGCGGCTAAATCAAGTAATATATATAGTATATATATATATATATATATATATATATATATATAAGGCATTGAGGACTTTGTGATGTGTAGTATTCTACACTAGTCACAAGGTGTCAGTAATGTTACTGTAATGTTCGGTGAGACACACAAGCACCAGACTTGAACAACAGGCAGGTTTGAATGAACCAATAATCTTTAACATGGGCTACTGTTGCAGCCGTAACATAGGCCATGTCTTATTTATGGCATATTTCCTGTTATTATGCCTACTATATTGGGTAATAGCAATTAAACGGTGTCTATAGGGGTGTTATCTCATGTCCAGAGGGCTCTAATAATATTAAAACCTGTATTTAGAAGGTCTTAAACAGGTTTTCTATGCCCTAACTATGAAAACATTCCATTTATAAGTTCCCTTATGTGGAACCGCCATAAACAAAGGATTACTGTAAATAGGAATAATCTGCTGATTGTTGCTGGGCGAAGTTCCTGGGGCTCATCCATCACCAAAATGATGACGTAACTAGACATCATCTGTCCCAGCATCAACTTGCAGCTGTCATTAAAGCTTCATGAAGTATAGAGGTGCCACTGAAGTGCCACCAAAGTGGATGGAGTAGAATGTTGGCTGCAGCTTGTAGTGGAGTCTCCTTGGTGTTTGTGCCAAACAGAAAGTGGTGGAGCGCTTCCACAGGAACCCAAAGAAGGACGCCAACGATGATGTGGCCGAGCGAGTGTTTCTGTCCTCCCAGAAGAAGGTAGAGGTGACGTACCACCTGGAGGAGAACAGGTTCGTACCGTGCGTGAGGACCTTCGTCAAACCGCGGGAGTCGCACGGCTTCAAGGCCGACTTGGTCTCCGGCTTCCACGTGCGTATTGATGTCTTGCTAGAGTCCTGACGAGCCGCAGAGGCTGCATCTTGACCCTTGAACTCCCGTGTGTAGGTGGACCCGACTAAGAAACCTCTGCACACGCTGGCGCTGTACGACCTCTTCTCTGCGCTCGCCAAGGCCGAGAAGGACGTCGAGCTGCAGATCAAGAGGTCCAAGAGAGAGGTGAGGGGTCACATGACGGCGTCTCATTGTGTGAACCTCAACTGCAGAGAATACTAGGCCTTATGATGAAACGATAATGAAACCAGAAGATCATAGCGCTGACATGGCATCCAAACAAATCAACATATAGCTGACAGCCACCAGGGGCATATTTATGCTCTGCTATGTGATGTGTTGATGATGGTGTGTGTGATGTCAGGTCGGAGACATCGTGTCCTGCAGAGAGCAGGAGGAGGCAGACATTCTTCTTCACTTCTCGCCGTGGACCACCACCGGTGCTGCCAAGGCCCGCAAGCAAAGAGAGGAAATGGTTTGGTTGTGACGCACACATCACAGCAGTGTCCTGGTGTGACCATTGGAGAGGGGCTGTCACACACAGCTGACCTCTTTTGGCCTCACTGAGCACTTTTATCTGGATCTGCACCACACGCCACCAACTAGCCCTCTCACTGTGTGTGTGTGTGTGTTCAGGATCGCGTGGCGGCCGAGGAGCAGAGGTGGTTGCATGAGAAGGAGAAGGACTACCTGGCCCCCTTCCTCATTCGACTGGGCAACATGGAGAACGTGAGCGCAGACGACGCGAGGTGCCTCTACGACGACTGTCTGAGCGACTTCAAGGAGCGCATGGTCGTGCAGGCCCGACTTATCCAGGATCGCCACGACCAGGTACGCCACCCACGGACCCATCATTTGCACTTCAACAAGACCAGCCATCACCCACTCTCCATGAAGTGGCCAGTGTGTCACGTGCATGCGTGTGTGTGTGTGCGTGTGTGTGTGTGTGTGTGTGCAGGCCACACAAGCGCTGCAGAAGAAACAACTACACTACCAACACAACCAGATGAACATGAGCCACCAGGAGGAGAAAGAGTACCAGGCCTTCTGCGCAGAGCACACCTTCCAAATACACATCGCCAACGAACGCCTCAGCATGTACGTGCGCACACACACACACAGACACACACGCAAGTGAATTATTAACTACGAGTGTTTGCAGGCACAAGAAATCAGTTGCTCAGAGGTACCGTGCACTGGATCAGAGGCTCAAACAAGACCCACGACTGGCACCTTACCTGCTCAGCTGAACGCTCTCACTCTCTCCAACACAGCATGTACACTCGGTGTGTCACTGTCAGTCGAATAAAGTGTGGAAAAAGGCGAGTCCAGCTGATGTGCCAAGACTACATCACGTACAACAACACACAGCCACAAGTTCAAGGGTGCAATGTGCACTGCAGGCCACTAGTTGGCCATGTCTATGGCTCACTACAGTGTGAAAAAACGCACAAATACCACTCTACTCGCACTGGTGGGCTCCGAATAAGGCTTGCTGCTGCTCTCTGCTCACGTGTGGTCACCTCCTTGCTGAGTTATGGCACCATGTCTCCAGATCAGACCCAATCTGAGGCCGGGCGTGTTGTCCTGTTCTTCCCTGTCCCTCCCTGTCCCTCCTTGTCCATTCCTGTCCTTCCCTGTCCATCCCTGTCCGTCCCTGTCCATCCCTGTCCTTCCCTGTCCTTCCCTGTCCCTCCCTGTCCCTCCCTGTTCTTCCCTGTCCTTCCGTCTCTCCATGTCCATTCCTGTCCATCCCTGTCCTTTCGTGTCCTTCCCTGTTCTTCCCTCTCCTTCACTGTCCCTACCTGTCCTTCCCTGTTCTTCCCTCTCCTTCCCTGTCCCTACCTGTCCTTCCCTGTTCTTCCCTCTCCTTCACTGTCCCTACCTGTCCTTCCCTGTCCATTCCTGTCCCTCCCTGTCCTTCACTGTCCCTCCCTGTCCATCCCTGTCCCTCCCTGTCCTTCCCTGTCCATCCCTGTCCTTCCCTGTCTTTCCCTGTCCATCCCTGCGCCTCCTACACATTTGTGATATGCAGACTGATACAGACGTATTGATACCCTCTCTTCATGCTCTAAAATTGATTCTGAAATCCAAATATCGATACTTGATTTATTTCTGTTAAAGGGGACATGTTCCCCTTTTCTGACCTATAAATGTAGTTAGACTGTTTGCACTCTTTGCACATTTGGAAGTGAGCCCTGAAAGAAGTTTGGAATGCTCTGAACGCTGGTCTTGTGACTGGCCGGTGACTTCCTTAGATGGGCGTGCCGGTGTATAAGCTGTGACCATTCACAGCGGAGTGGGCGTGTCTGGAGGTGGAATAAATAAAAACAGACTGGAATAGGTGCAGATTCTGGAAGATCTAGAAAGCTTTGTGTACTTATGTTAATTGAAGTTAATAATTTAATAATAATTATTATTATTAATATATATCTATAATTAATATAATAAATGATATAAATAACGATAAACGAGGGACCGCTCTACTCACACTGTACTCCACATGCTCTTTTGCAAGGGGAAGAAGTCATAATCACTGAGCCACCATAATCACCAATAGTTTTATTTTGCAGTAGTAAAAAACTAAAGTCACTTTTGTCTTTTCGTGAAAAATAAATGGAATTTCCATTTACAAAATTGAGTCTAATTACAGGGACAACTTTACATGTTGCATAAAGAAGCCAAAAAAGGCTTCATAATAGGTGAGTGGGTCAGAGCATCCTGACGAGGTCCTAACAGGGTCCTTAAGAGGTCCTTAAGCACGTTAAAGAGGTCCGAAATGGTCCTACAGAGGTCTGGAAGCGGTCCTAAAGATGCCCCCAAAGAGGTCTAACGGTCTGAACTGAAAACCATGAAAGGTTTCTTTAAAGCTTTGCCCAATGCTGAAAAGAACCTCTTGATTTTGCTGGGCTCGGGTTTATCATGGCTGCTATTGAGCGTGTTGGTGAGGTGAGTCAACACGGCGTCGTCAAACGACGGCCCGTCGGACAGCAACACTTGGAGCAACCTGTCCTGAGAGCCAAACTCTTTGCAGAGATGCTTGACGACCGTCTGGATGAATTGGCTGTAGCTGACCATGTCCTCGCCCGCCAGAGACACCAAGTTGATTTTCAGCACTTTGTCGGAAAGACGTCTGATGATCCGTAGCATGTCGTCGGGCATGAGCGACTTGCGGACCTTCTTTGGAAATTTCTTAACTAGCGTGATGATCAGCATACTAACAAAGTTCCGGGTCACCTCCTTTAGCGAAGACTCTGTCATAATGGGGTCGTTGGACGTCATTTCCCCCTCAGTCTGTTGGTTATCTGACGACGTGAAGTCTGCTGACTCCAACTCGGAGTCTGAATCCTCCTGCGAGGTTTGAGTTTCGTGTTCTGAGGTCACGATGCCAGTGATGAGAGAGTCAATGTCTTTTAACGCACCGCACACCTCATCAGCGTTGGCCCTCCTCTTCTTCGGCTCCATCTCCATCCAGAGGAGAACCTGCTGCAAGAACTTTCCCACAGAGTCCTCCACAATGTTCTTCATGACCTCAGGATGCTGGGCTTTCCGCTTCCTGCTTTTATGTGACAACTCTGTGCTTAAGCTGTCCTGGTTATCTTTAATGTAATCGTAAATTTTACTACTCAGGACTTTGGAAAAATTGGTGATGTCATCACGGAGGTTCTCCAGGGTCTTGTTGACTTTTGGTCCTTCCTTGGGAAACTTCTTGTACAAGTCCTCCACATCATTCTGGATTCCCTCAAAGTTGAGAGGAGGAGGACTACCAGGGGAGTTCAGGTTGGAGGTGGGTAAAGATCCCTCAGAATCAGATGTAGTCCCGTAGGCCGAGGGCCGTTGAACCAGGTAATCCGACTCTTTCTGCACATCCGGACTCGCCACGGATGTCATGAGTTTCTCAAAACGGTTTTTGGAAAACTCCACAAAGCTGCTTTTGCGGGCGACCTCCTGCCGAGGTGTGGGGGTAGGTCTGGAGCAGAAGAAGTTAGTCAGCGTCTTCTGGATCAGCCTCAGGTCAAAATGAGGACTGGACAAAATGCTTTTCTTTTTGTCCGGTTTGGTGGTGTAGTGAAGGTCGCTCACTATCGTCGACACAATGTCGGACGCCATGCCATGAAGATCTGGAGAGGTCCTTAGCTCGCAACCTGAACATTCCGAGCCAGTGGGTTCCGACCATTTGCGAAGGATCTGGGTAACTGCCTCGGTCGTCTCTCCAACACTAATATTTGATTTTGCGCTGGTCGACGACTTGGGACTCTGAGGCTCCTCCATCTTGCCCGACTGTTGACGCCAGCACGGTCCTAAACACCGTGTGGTGGACTCCACGCGACCGAGATAAGACCAGAGAGCGCCACAGGATAGCCGCACCATCTTGTACAGAACCTCCAGTTTAGTAAATGTTCCCGGAACATAGATGACCGGAATCACCGACTCATCCTCAGTGTCAGTGGCGGCTGCCAAGGAGCGGTTTACCCTCTGGGAGATCTCATCCGATAATAGAGAGTCCAGCTTGTTAGCGTAGTCGCACTGCTGCTCGGGAACACTGAGCGCTGACGCAAAGGCGCTGTTCATGGCGCCGTCCATGACTGGGGCTACGCACTTGGCCTTGTTCTCTGCCACGTGGTCTTGGAACATGGGTAGGACCATTTTGAGGGTGTCGGCCGAGAGTTTCTGAGCGATCTCTGTGCACATGTCGGCCAGGATTGCCCCCGTCTCAGAGTCAAAGTCGCCGGCGGCCAGCAGGCACCACTGCGCCGAGGAGATTTTATCGAAATGTTTGGTCACAATGTGGACAACCACCTCCTGTTTGACCGTGAATCCCGGCTCCATTGTTGCACATCAAAAGTTTGGGGATTTTGCTGACTGACATGTGAAGTATGAGAGTATGAAACAGGCCAAAGTGGGACCCTGTCAATGTTACCCTATGACAAAGGAGTGCTTTGATAAACGATGCCAGTCCGCCTTATGACTTCAGCTTGTCGCTCCTCCTCCTCCGCCGGGCTTTGTGATGTGATGATGTCACTCCCCTTCTTCCTGTGCCCAATGATGTCACTCTGCCCTCCTTGTAAGAAAGCTATGACAGCAAGCTAAATGAAAGATGCGTTCATTGTCTTCTTTCCGCCTGTTTGACGAGTTCAAATGACAAGAGTTAGTCGGTGAGTCCCACAAGGCTCTGTCCCTGGACTACAGTCATTCTTATCCAATCAATTGAATTATACCGCAGCCATCCACAAAGTATGAAGGAAAAAACAAACTCCAACTAAAGCAGGTGAATGAATTTGTTTCGAAGATTCTGTCCCACTCCAAATGAGGTGGTCATACTGCAACCTACAAGCACAGCAATAAGCATACAGTATTGACAAATGAACACCTCTTTGACACTGCCCATCAAAAGTGAGTATCATGTGTTCTGTACTATATCTAATTTGTTAGCGTACCTGTGATTGTACTCCTGTACTTTTTAATTGGAAAACACGTCCAACTTTATTTAGCATTCAAGTCTGTAGCGACACCCTTTTTTTTACCACTGCACATATTCTTTTTCTGCATTGTTTTTCTGTTTATTTGACTGTCTGCATTGTTTTAGTTTTCTTTTTTAATTGTATACTAGTCTTTATGCACTTTGTGTGCCTCGTTTTTAACTTTTACACTTTTGTGTACAGCAGCTGTGTAGCAAAGAAAAGCAAAAAAAGAATTTCATTGTACATTGTTCTTGCTACACACATGACAATAAACATTTATGTTATCTTATTGACATGGATTACTACATTTTGAATTATTTTGGATGTACAATGGAAAGTCGTAAGATAATTAATGCATTAAACATTTTCCTGTTTCGTTGTCTCAGTAATGTTTCACAGTGCCTCATAGAATTTTGATCAATTGTGTAGTTATTCTCTGACCAATTGTGTTGTTGTTATTCTACCGCCATCCTCAGGGGGCAATACACTCAGACACGATGCGGCATTTGTACTTCCGGGTCGACGGCCCTTCCTTTTCTGTCGTCCATTTGTCGAGTACGGTAAGAAGTTGTCGAGCGCTCGCCCTTAAATGCTTAAACTGTGTCGTCTTTTGTGAGACTGGCGAGGTGTCTGTGTTTTTAAGACGCAATTAAGTATGGAGTGTAACTGTTCGTATTCATTAATAAGCGTTTTTGAGCAAATTGTTATGAAAATGTTAGCTAGCGAGCCGCCGCACGCGGCCGCAGTGCGCTCGTGCTAATTGCTAAGCTAGCAGGCTCTAACGCT
This sequence comes from Doryrhamphus excisus, assembly GCF_030265055.1. Classification (NCBI taxonomy): domain Eukaryota; kingdom Metazoa; phylum Chordata; class Actinopteri; order Syngnathiformes; family Syngnathidae; genus Doryrhamphus; species Doryrhamphus excisus. The sequence continues at coordinate 5,278,553 of NC_080481.1, read as the reverse complement.
GTTTTTTATTAGCAGTTTATTAGCATCTTCATAGCATATGGTTGTTTTATTGTGTCAGAAAGATTTTGATAGCATATTGTTGTTTTATTGTGTCAGAAAGATTTTGATTTAACAGTTTAAAATGAGATAAGCACCAGAAGTGTGTTTGTGGCCGTTTGACTGTGTGGTGTAGTGAATTTGTGTTTGACATTTTTTTATGTTTGTTAAAGATAGTAGACGACCTACAAACCGTTCAACATGCAGAACGACGCTGGCGAATTTGTGGATCTCTACGTCCCACGTAAATGGTGAGAAACCTATTGACACGTTTGGGAAGCCAAACTTGTTATGTTGACCAGTCACCCTTTCTGGCAGAGGTGACCAACGTGCGGCCTGGGGGCGTTCTTAAAATACAAAATAATTACAAATAAGTTTGGACAACCCTGCTTTATGGTTTGAATGGATCTTGTAGATGATGCATTGAAAGTGTTGTTCTGTGTCTTAAAGCTCTGCCAGCAACAGAATCATTGGAGCCAAAGACCATGCTTCTGTCCAGCTCAACATAGCTGAGGTTTGTTAATAATAATTTATATCGCCACTGTGTGTTATGTAGGCATCAGACGAATTACTTACCTGATACACATGTTTTACACCTTGTAAAGTGGACATGGAATAATGTGAGGCCTCCTATGATGAGATGCACAAACACTTAAGAGTATGCAAACTAACTTATGTGAAGTTTATTGGCATGAACACATGTATTTTTTTGTTTGTTTTTTTGTGGCAGGTCGACAAGGTCACAGGGCGTTTCAATGGACAGTTCAAGACTTACGCCATCTGTGGGGCCATCCGCAGGATGGTGAGTGACGTGGAACTTCCTCTGCATTTGGCATAGAATGTTTCAAATGATAATGTGTTTTGCTTGAAATGTTCACAAGATGTGTAAAGTTTTGTGCTTCGGCTTGAACAGGAGTGTCCAAAGTGGCCCAGAGTGTACTCTTGGCCCTTGTTGTTTTTGTTGTTTTTTTTATGGGCACGTTCTAAAAATATAATCTACCTAGACTCAGCAGTGATTTCACAGGAATAAAGTAAAATATTAAGAGTTTTAATGCACAGTGCCAAATGTGCATTGTGTTCTGCGTCTTGATTGGCTAAGGGACTGTAGATCACTGTCTGTCTCTATTCCGTGTCTCCTGTTTTCGATCGCTATCAAACGTTGAGCAGTTTGTATGTTTTCTCCCTGACCAATCCCAGCTGAAATGAAACATTGTGGACATGCTGAAGAAAGGTAGATGTTTCACTGATGTAGGGCGCCATCACGGAATACATTTGTTCCATACATTGACATGGATACTAAAACGCTACAGCAGAGCGGCGCTAGGACTTCAGAGGCACTGCCAGAGGAACTGTGAAATCCGTCCAAGTCGCTCTTAATGTGTCCAACCTCGTAGGTTGATTAATAAATTAAAAGGAGGGTTTTAACTTTGCGTGTTCAAACAAGAGAGAAATGTGAGAAAATTGTGCGGTGAGAGGTTTTACAACCTTAAAATGTACAGTAATTGTTAAAGCTGACCACTTTGCGGATTTCACCTATTGAGGGTTATTTTTGGAACCCAACCTTTGCCATAAACAAGGGAAAATAACATTTTATTGGCATAAAGTCAGAGACAAAATTTTAACCTAACGGTACCATGAAAAAAACATTGCAGTTTACTAATTGCTACGTTATGCTATTCTGCACTCTTGTGTAAACTCGCGGCCCCTGCCTCCACACACAGACTGACTGACTGACTGACTGACAAAAGGGCTCACTCTGCTCACTTCATTCTGCTGTTCACTGCTGCTGTTCACTGCTGCTGTTCACTGCTGCTGTTCATGCGCAGTGGCCTGCACATCCCTTAATGGAACGTTTGGACACTCCTGGGTTAGAAGTCAATAGTGTTGATTATGTACTGCATGAGATGTTTGTGTATTTGCGCTAAAACCATATGTTCTGTTGTAAACAGGGAGAGTCTGACGACTCCATCCTCAGGCTAGCAAAGAATGACGGTGTCGTCGCCAAGTAAGAACTGCATCATGGTGATTAACTTTTACTTTTGTTGCACATCATTCTTCTTCATATTGTATGTGCACGTTAAACAGCTGTATTTCTTTCCTCCACAGAAGCAGCTGAGTGACAAACTGCAGCAAAGGAACATTTGTTAAATAAAATGTGCAAAAAGACAAACTGACTGGCCCTTGGTTTTTATATTATGGTTGCAGTTAGCAGGTTGTAATGAACACACGTCATTCATGTTTATTACTCCTTCATAATTTTTTTCTTTTTACTCATGAGCACTTGATAAAACAAACTTGTTGTGTGTTGCCTTGTTGGCCACCATCCTCTTATCCACTGCTAGCTCTCTGCTGGTAATAAAGAAGATATAAGAAAAGCTGTTAATCTATCTGTATATAAGCTATATATTTAAAAGTTTTAATCACATTTTTGTCAGTTTCTTCCACTCTTCCCTGGCAACCATGTTTTTCATTGGTTAATGTGGTACATTTTCCACCAGTAGAGAAAAGTCGGAATCTCGTTTGGGTTTTTGCTCGCGAGCAAACAGAAATATTAAATCGTTCTCACGTACATTCATAATTAATATGAATTAACTTGCCCAACCAGACCGGGATTTCAGTTTGAAGAACGTATTTTGGACATTGGTATGCTTGCGTCATCAAGTCTGCGCCGCCTTCTGTCTGCTCTACATGTATGTGCAGGAGGCAAATTTCATATTAACATATCCAGTGGAATGTAAAGTAATCCAAATATTTACTTGTTTCAATTGTAGATACAATTGAAAATCGGTAAAAAGATAAATAAATGAATAACTCGCTAAAGTTGACAACGAAAAAGCTCCAAACAAAATTTCAAACAATTCCAGTGGTGGCAGGCAGAGGGCAGCATCGTTCTGAGTGGATGCCTCGTAACCTTAAAAGGTGAATGGAGTCACCATTGAGTTACGTTATCGTTTATGTCCAAGACGAACACGGATTGTAATTTAAAGGTTTGTGTTTGGTGTCGTCCCAGGTTATCCAGATGTTCCTTCATGTGACATCTGCTTGTTTGGAAGCATGATGACATGGAGGGTGAGGGTGGTCATTTAGGGGCGTGGGAGCTGCTTGAGGGCTCTTTTCCCATCACGCACTGCTGTCATCAAATGCCTCTTGCCTCCAAATGCCCCCCCCCCCCTCCCCATCCTCCCAGGTGAGCAGCGTCCCCCCCCCCCCCCCACCTCTTTTCCACAGGGCCTGGAAGCAGGACTGACTTCATCACCTGTCCGTCATCCTAAGTGTGGGGCAGCTTCCGTGTTTCGTGCACCTGGTGCGTCGCTGCAGGTGAAATGTTGCCAAGGTGATACTGGCGGTCTTCATTCAAAATTTTTACTTCCCATCCGAGGAGGCGAGACAACGGTGATGTGTCCTCCAGCAGGCATGTTTGCTTGAAGGAGACAAAGAGGACATGCATGTACCTGTCTGCTGCCGACACCCCCATCCCAGACCCCCTCTAGGCCCACAACACTTCACTATCTAGGTTCTCTTGATCCACAGCGGAAGAAGCTGCAACATTCCAGGAATTCTGGAAGTCATCTTCAGTCAGTCACTCATCTCATGAGACCCTCAGACGCTTCATTGTGGCCTCCATGGTGACACCGAGATTCTATTTGTGCATGCTTCTTTCTAGGTAGGTCCAGCGTGTGTGTGGTGATGATGGCAGGTAGGTTGCTTATGTTCTTATGTCCTAAGACTGGCATCAAATACGATACTGTATATAAAAGAGTATCACATCACAGCAATCCAATTGAATATAATATATAGTATAATAGACTATATTGTGCATAATAACACAATATAAAAACACTGATGATAAATCATTCATTCATTCATTTTCTACCGCTTTTCCTCACGAGGGTCGCAGGGAGTGCTGGAGCCTATCCCAGCAGTTTTCGGGCGAGAGGCGGGTACACCCTGGACTGGTTGCCAGCCAATCACAGGGCACATATAGACAAACAACCATTCCCACCCACATTCATACCTATGGACAATTTGGAGTCGCCAATTAACCTAGCATGTTTTTGGAATGGGGGAGGAAACGACCGCCACGCAGCCCGATGATAAAACAATGTATATAAATAACATCATAAATTGTACATGAAATAGTCAAGTAACTCATTAAAAATAGTAGAAAGATATATATATATAAAGAGAATATAGTTGAATAACATAATATAGTTGAATGATGTTATTAAATACATATAATGAAATAAGTAGAATGTAATAACAGATAAACAGATATATCCAACATGATAAGATGATTGCTCACGTGAGCGTCCCACAACTTGCTTTCAAACTTCGTACAGGCGCGTGCACGGCGTCTGCTGACTACGCGTGACACCGCCACGGGTTTTTTTTCAATGAAGGCGTGCAGGTAACGTGACCAAAACTGGGAGGCTCTGATTGAACCAGCGCGAGCGCGCCCGCCCTCCCTCCAGACCAGCCGGCTGGCACACGCACACACTCACGCACGCACGCAGTGTTCAGGCAGCAGACTTGTCTCCGTCCACTCTGATAGACGAGCACCAGAAGGTCTCCGTGGATCTTCTTCCCGGCTGACAACTTTCCCCGCACGGCTAGTCGCGGTGATGGCGCTGCTTCTGCTGCTGCTGGTTCCGGTGCTGGTGTCGGCCCAGGAGATTCCGAGCGGCGGTGTGAACGGCTTCAGCCTGCATCCCCCCTACTTCAACCTGGCGGAGGGCACCAAGATCACCGCCACGGCCACCTGCGGAGAGGACGAGGCCGGCAGAAGTCTGCACGACCTCTACTGCAAGCTGGTCGGCGGCCCGGTGTCCGGAGACCCGGGACAGACCATCCAGGTGAGCCCGATCTTAGAACCTTCCAGACGCTACTTGGAAGTAGATTCTACATTCTATACTTGTTTAAAACATAGAAAGTCAACTTTGATTCTATTATTACAGTTCTACAAAACTTGAAACGGACTGTACCCTACCTGATACCGTTGTTAAGGCTTCTGGAAGCTTCTTGAAAGACAAAACTGTCATTTATACTATCATATGTTTTTTTAATTGGACACCAATGGTCACGTGACTGCCTATTGTTGAAGGTTTTGCCAAATTAGTGGTGAAATGGATGCTTTTTGTGTTGTGTTCATGTCTTATTGGATTTTTCACGTCTTGACAGATTGCGCTACTGCCACCTGCTGGCACGTGTCAGCATGTCAATCATTTTTCATGCTTTTTACAGTTTGAAGTTGAACCTTTACCTTCTCCGTGCCGCCAGGCTCCTCCCCTGTAATTTAGTCCCCGCCCACTTGCAATAGGCCACTCCCTCTTTATGCGCTTGTGTTCACCAAGCCCGTCCTTCAAAGTCCTCCCCCAATTAGACCCCAGCTTCCTCAGTTCTTAGTCTAGGCTCCTCCCAACCTGCTTTCCTCTCTCAAGCCCCTCCTCTCCTTTCATAATGGACAGGACCTTCCCATGGGGCTCCTCCCCTTTTGATGTATGAAGCCCATCTTCATTCTAAGCTCTATACCTCCCATAATTGACCCGACCCATGCTCGCTCAGAACTTCATTAGACCCCTTCCCTTTTCATCTTTGGCACCGCCCTCTTTATATGCAACTTTTTTTCATGATGCTAGCCTCCTCCCTCTTCAACTAGGCTCCTCCCACTTAGTGCTCACCTGCCATCCACCTTACTCTTCGCTTCCTTAATTTTTATCCCCTCCTTCGTTCTAGGCCCCTCCCTCTTCATGCTCACCTGTAGACTCCTTCTTCCTACTAACTCCTCCCACTCGTAGATGACCGGTTAACATTTTATTTAGCTTTTGAGGGACAGTCAATGTGTTTGGTCGTGGTGAGGCGTTCACGGGTTAACCATCAAGGCCAGGCGAGTCTCCTGCCTGCCCACCGCATTCCTCCTGGCGACTGACCCGTGTCGGCCAATCAGAGCGCGCTTATCCGCTCGGCTGCAGCCAGATTATCCCGACCTGAGTCCCGCCTCCTCTGCCGGTTCTGTTGTTGCCTCACAGCCAAGTGGGGGCCTTGGATCGGTCAGTGCGGTCCGCTGACTTTAGCGCCCCCTGCAGACGGCCGCTCGTTAGGTGCAGAACTGGAAGCGGTTCACACTGTTCACATTGTTAATCCTGTTTTGATTTGACAGCAGCAGGACATCAGCGTTTGTAGTCAGGACACAGAGTCCTCCCTCAGAGGGCCAAAAAAGGAGGGTGGTGGGGAGCCTGGGGGAATTAAAAAGTGCAGAGTGAGACCTCGTCATCCTGCCGCTTGGCAGTAGCAGCAGTGGACCGCACAGCGACGTCTCACTCTGATTCAACTCTGATGTCCCGACATGACACTGTTGGACGCGTATCCTTTTGTAACATTTGGAATAACTGCCCATGTTTTAACATTCTGCGCTGTCAAATAAAGTCAAGCAGGCTAGAATATGACTGAGGAGGGCTAATAAACTGGCATTTGACATAAAACAAGCTAGCTCGTGTTGAGTCTGGGGAAAAAACTTTCAGACTATAATTAGCCTGTTAAGCGGCCTGGAGTTAGCTTGTTGACAGAAAAAATTACAGTATTTGGCTGGTTTCATAGCATACCATAGGCTACTTGCTTGCTGTTAGCATCATTGACGCAATTGAACATGTTTGTACTCTATTTAGCTTATTTAGCATACTACATTTAGCATATGATTGCGTTTAGCATGTTTGTAGCATATTGTACTCTGTTTAACTTATTTAGCATACAACATTTAGCTTCTCGCTGGCATATATTATTGCGTTTAACATGTTTGTAGCATATTGTACTCTGTTTAACTTATTTAGCATACTACATTTAGCTTCTCGCTGGCATATATGATTGCATTCAGCATGTTTGTAGCATATTGTACTCTCTTTAATTTATTTAGCATACTACATTTAGCTTCTCGCTGGCATATATGATTGCGTTTAGCATATTGTACTCAGTGTATGCTTGTTTAGCATACTACATTTTGCTTGCTGTTAGCATATTTAACATGTTAGTAGTCTAGTTAGCTACATACTTTACTCGGTTTAGCTTGTTTTAGCGCATATTTTACTCCAGCTTTGTTGTACACTAACAGTTAGCGTGTTTGTAGCATAGCCTAGCAATGAGCTAGCTACTAGCATTGGTGAAAGATGCAGGGAAAGAACCTTCCAGACTGTTTTTAAGGACGTGGTCTTGTATGGCGCATGGGTGTAATGCAGCACTGCTGTAATCAGAAAATGGCAGGTTCGATCCCCCCGTCGTGTTGGTGTGCTCAGAGCCACTTTCTGTCAGACTGTAGATTGTGGTTTATACCACACCATAGACCATGAGGAGCGTGCACGTGACCTCATGACCGCAGTACAGGCTGAGTGGGTGTGCACTTGCTCCACACATTCTGAGTTTTTCCTCACCTCCAAACTTGGATGTATGCTAACGAGTCTTTGCCCCCTTCACAGGGTCAGTACTGTGACATCTGTAGCCATGGCAACAGCGACCGCGCCCACCCCATCACCAATGCCATCGACGGGACAGAGCGATGGTGGCAGAGCCCACCTCTCTCGCGCAGCACCGATTTCAACGAGGTCAATGTGACGCTGGACCTCGGGCAGGTAAGGCCGGCGGCCGCTGGTTCTATAGTTTAGCTAGGTAGCTAACTTGCTAATTTCCACAGCCTCCTCAAGTTTCAGCTGCTTGTCCTTTTCGGCGCACACACACACGCACACAAGCTTTTATGTTGTTGTCAATGTGGCTTCTTTGTGTGCAGCTCTCCTGCTCGAGTGTCCTCATTCATCGCTTTGTGTCTCTGTGTGTGTCTGAGTGTGTGTTTCCGCCACTTTAGTGAAGCTCTCATTGAGTGTGTGTCTGTGTGTACCGAAGACCCCCTCCATTAAAGAGAAAGAGGAATGTCAGTGAACCTGCCTCAACCTGCAGAAGGGGCGGAGCTTAGACATCCCCTGCCAACACTTTAAATGTTTGTTTTTTGTGTGGCTTTTAAGGTCAATGTAATTTGAATATGAATAAGAACAAAAAAGCAGTTTGTAAGAGTTGAAATAGAGAAACATAAAATGTAGAAACATAAAATGCTAACGTGCTTGCTCTCACCTCAAAGATAGCACAAAGTGCCAATGCACTTATATACTTATTTTACATCATATTGTGTAGCTTTATGCTATTTTAAATGACAAAAACGGTTAACATGCTAAGTTGGCATACTGCCACCTAGTATAGTACCAAGCACCAAAAGGGATTTGGCATTTTTACAGTAATGTTACATTATGGCATGTAGGTTTATGCTATTTCAATGATGAAAATGGCTAAAATGCTGACATGCTAACAGTTAGCATGCTACCACTTAATAAGATGGCACTAAGTACTGAAAGCGCCAAGGCAGATTTATATTGATTTTACATCATAATGTGTAGGTTTATGATATTTCTAGTGACGAAAATGGCGCCGAGACGGAAGGCGGGGCGAAGGGACTGCCCTCCACCTGCCACTAGTTGTGGGGAACGGAGCACCTGGGAATCCGCGCGCCAGGCTGTCGCCCTCCATGGCGAACCCAGTCCCACCCCGGGTCAGGGCCTGCATGCCGCGCCCATTTCTCTGCCTTTCCACCTTTTTCCAGCGGCCATGGCCCTCCCCGTCCTGTCCCTGTGATTGGCTGGCCACCAGTCCAGGGTGTACCCCGCCTCTCACCCAAAGACAGTTGGGATAAGGCCCAACATACCCACAACCCTAGTGAGGATAAGCGGCATAGAGAAAGCTGGATAGACAAAAATGGCTAAAATGCTGACATGCTAACAGTTAGCATGCTACCACCTAGAAAGATGGCACCACAGCGCCAAACAGTTTTATACTGATTTTACATCATAATGTATAAGTTTATGATATTGACGAAAATGGCTAAAATTATGACTAAAAGGTGGTATGCTATCGCCTAGCAAGATAGCACTAAGTACCAAAAGTGACAAGGCAGTTCTATAATATGTCATGCCATGTAAATACCTGCAACTGGACATGACAAAAATAGATAAAATGCAAACATGTAAATAATTAGCATGCTATGACCTATCAAGATAGTGACAAGTACCAAAAGATCCAAGGCAGTTTTATACTGATTTAACATCCTGCTGTGTAGGTTTATTCTATTTAAAATGATGAAAATGACAAAAATGCTAACATGCTTACAGTTGGCCTGATAGCACCTAGCAAGATAGCACTAAGGTCTGAAAGTGACAAGGCCATTCTGTAGTGTTTGTATGTCATGTAATGTAAATGCCTGGACATGGCAAAAATAGCTAACATGCTAACAATTGTCATCAAAAGTGCCAAAGCAGTTTTATACTGATTTTGTATACTTACTGCTATTTCAAATGATGAAAAATGTCTAAAATGCTGACATGCTAACAGTTAGCATGCTACCACCTAGCAAGATGGCACTAAGTACAGAAAGCGCCAAGGCAGTACATTTGGCAGAGCTTTATTTTAAGGTGTGTAGCAAAGCCTGTTACCGCTGTAAAGTGGTGCTGTTGTAAACATTTGTGATTTGAGTCAATGGTACTCAAAAGTAGACCAATGTCTTCAGTAAACATTCTCTCGATGATCTTTAGTAGCTGCCGTTTGTTTTCATCAGGCGGACACCATTTCCTGCTTAGTTGGCAACACACACAAACACACGTACATGTTGTGACGTGTCCATTGTTCACCGTGTGCCTGATACTCACACACACAGACACACACAAACACACACACACGTCCATAAAAAGTTGTGCCAACTGAACACTTCCTGTGATTGATGCACTTTGAAGGTGAAACGTGTTGTTGCGAGTCACCGTGTATACTTTGGTCATGTACAGTCTGTGTTTAGTCTTTGTGTCTTTGTGTGTTATCTAGTGTGCACAGTGTGTGTAGATGTGATCTTACATTCACTGAGATGAGACCTTTGATGTCCTAACACTATTTTTTTTACCCATAATCCATCTGTCGTAGTGCACTCTAATACAGCCATGTAGCATACTGCATTTAGCCTGCTGTTAGCTTATCTGATCTGAAGCTATTTGTAGCACGGTGTATAGCACAGCTTGTTAACATACTACATATAGCTTGTTGTCTGCTTATTTTACACTATTTCACATATTCATACTTAGCTTGTTTTAGCGTACTACATTTAGCTATCTTTTAGCATACTCAACTGTATTCAGTGTGTTGCTGGCGTATTGCATAGTATTTTGCTTGTTTTGTAGCATATTGTACACTGTTAAGCATACACCATTTTATGTTCCATATTTTACGCTAGTTAATGTTTTTACTCAAGTTAGCTTATGTTTGTATACAACATTTAGCTTGTTGCTGGCATAATTGATTATTTAACATGTTTGTAGCATACTGCACTCGGTAGCTGGTTTAGAAGACGACATTTAGTTAGTTGTCTAACTATTGGCAGCATATTTTACAGTATTTAGCTTATTTTGTAGCATATTGTACTCCAGTTAGCTTGTTTAGCATACAAAATTTAGGTTGATGATAGCATATTTCTTACAACTTAACATATTTGTACTCTATGTAGCTTGTGTTAGCATATTACATTTAGCCACTGTACTTGTTAGCCAATTTTTTCTATTGTGCGTGTTGCTGGCATGTTTTACAGTATTTTGCTTGTCTTGTAGCATATTGTAGCTTGTTTAGCGTACTACACTTGGTTCATTTTGATTGCCTATTCATTGTTTTTTAGCATGTTTGTAACTCCATGTAGCATACTTCATTTAGCATATGTGGTAGCATATGTGATGCTATTGAGCTTGTTGCTATTTAACTTGTTTTATAGCATATTGCACACTCGTCAGCTTGTTTAGCATACTAACTTTAAATTCTTAGCATATTTGATGTTATTTAACATGTCTGTACTACTTCCCATACCATATTTTTGTGTATTCATTCAAGTGTTGAATGTGTTATTATATTATATTATATTTTACAGTATTTAGCTAATTTTGTCCCATTTTGTACTCTGTTGACCTTGTTTTATAGCATATTTTATTCTGTTGAGCTTGTTTTTAGTATACATTTAGTCAAATTGGGTATTTGTCAGGAAGGGCATCCAGAATATGAAGTCCTCAAGCCAAAATCAGTATGCGGATGAAAAGATCTGCTGATCAGAAAAAGCCCAAATTAACAAACAAAGGTATTCACACACTTTATCATTGGCTTATGGTGGTTACGGCGCTAACATAACCTGTTTAGCTTTTTAATACATTTCGGGTGTTTGTAGCGTAGCTAGCCGGATGCAGGCAGTGTAGCATTGTTGTCAGTGCCATGAGCTAACACATTTTCACCAATGTTGCTAACTGTTTGTTTTCGTGCCAGGAGTCACTGCGAGCAAGGCATCTCATCCTTATGGCTGCTGTCTTTCAGGGTTAAACATCCTCTCTGTGTGCACATTTTCCTCTTTTATACTGTGACCTTAATAGGAGAGATTCATGTCTCAGAGACGAGGTGGTCTTCTTCACCCCAAGAGGAAAAAACACAGGGAGGATGATGACTGATTGGGAGGATGAAGGAGCAGCTCAGGTCAGCTCACCTGTTTCGGAGGTCAAAGGTTTGTCATAGTAAGCTAGTAAGTAGTTTGAACCAGTTATCAGTGGGAATGATGGGTATCATAGTAAACTAGTGAGTAGTTTGAACCAGTTATCAGTGGGAGTGTTGGGTATCATAGTAAACTAGTAAGTCTTTGAGATAGGATTTTCATTTTTACTGCAGCAAATAGTTGTAGTGGGTGATTTTTCCAGCCTCTGTCTTCTATTTTCTTAAGTAATGGGGTGTAATTCAAATGAAAGAGCTCTTACAGCCTGGAGGAAATACTAATACCCAAGTATTTTATTCTACCTATTTGCAGGCGAGGGAAGTATGCTTGAGCTGTGGGGTCCCATGAGTCTTGGCTTAGTGGGAGTAATGTAAATTTGGACCAGTTTATTGTATAATTGGAAAGAGTGGAGAAACTGTCAATAATTGAGAGTGATTCTTGGATTGATGCGAATGAGTTTTCTAAGTGCAATAATAAATCATTGTCATACAGGCTAACTTTATATTAATTTTGTCCATTTTGGATTCCTTTGATGTTATTGTTGTTCCGTATTGTTGTTACTAGTGGTTGGATAAACACGGCAAAAAGGGACAGAGAGAGAGGGCATCCCTGGCTGGCTCCTTGGTGCAGTGTGAAATTAGGTGAGGTGATCCCATTAGTGGTTACTATGGGTCTAGGTGAGGGTTGCAAGTGTTTTGGTTATGATTTTGAGGGCTGTATTTATCAGTGAGAGTGGACGATAATGATCTGGTCGTGTTCTGTCTTTATTAGGTTTTAGAATGAGTGTGATAATGGCTGTGTTCATATATGGTGGAATTGTGGAAGTTGTTTTGATTTCTGCAATTACTCTTAATAGTACGGGTGAAAAGGCATCCCAGAATTGTTGATAAAACTCTGCTGGTAATAATAAAGTCTGTTTTTATTTAAAATGTTTTCCATTTGAATTTTGACTTGTTCTATTTCCTATAGTGTGTGTTCATCTGCCTCAGTCCTGTATTGATTGGGTAACTGTTTAATTTTAAGTTTGTTGTTTTTTTTTCTTATGTGATGAGTATGATATGACTATGACTGCTTTCCCAGTTTCCCATAAAAGTGACGGATATATTCCAGGAGAGTCATTACTTTGAATTCTTAATCGAGTTCAGACTTGTTAGCTTTGGCCCCCCAGAGGTCAAGAGCTCAAGTGTTAGCGTTTGCACCCCCCCCCCCCCACCGGCCTGGGAATTAACTTAGCACAATAGCCTTTATCGCACCATTGTGTCGTTGTTTGAGCCCCTCACAGAGAGCAAACATGACGCACGCTGTTAGCATGTAGCATTTAGCAGGTCACTTCCTGCTCGCTGAAATGGACTCTTTACCATTGTGGGGCATGCATTTACATGTACATGCTGAGCGAGCCAGCTTCCTTGCCTTACCAAGCTAAGATAGATAATACAAAAATATTGTGATATTTTTTGTCATTATTTTGCAACTTTTTTTTACGATACTAGCATTAGCAGTCTTCATCTTTCTGTTAACGTCCTAGTTCGGCTATGGAGGACAACAGGTGTGGTGCCTTTCCTACAGATTAACATTGACATGATCTTGATGCTAAAGTGCTATCAACGACTTCAGTTAGTATTATTTACTTCATCTTTTTGCTAGCATAGTTTTCTTTCATATTTTGGTTTCAGCCGCCATTTCAGATAAACCCAGCGATAGTGGTGACTTTGTGTCTTATCTGGGCCCACCTCATCCTGGAGCAGACAAAGCGGCGGGAGGGTGAGGGGAAAAACATGAAAAAAGGAGACGTTGGCGACATGCTAAATGTTGACTTTTGGGGTTTTTGCTGTTTGACTTTCTTGTTTATGGGCCCCAGGAAAGAAGCTGGAGGAGGCAGGGCCTGGACACACGGGAAGTTTAAAAGGTCAAATAATCCAAAAGTCCATTCCAAAGTAGCGAAAGACAGCTGCAAAGACGTCATGTGACCTGAGTGTGTCTGTGTGCACTTCCTTGGAATCTACCCCCCCACCCAGGGATGAGGACAAGGTGTGTGTGTGTCCAAAGTCCTCATGTAAAGACAAGACCAGCAGCAACCGCATGCAAGAGGGCGGGGCTTGTTCCCTCGCTTCCTGAGATGATTTGATTGACAGGCGTGAGGAGACGCTTCCGATGCTTGGCCTCGCTCTCTTCGGAGCAAGAACGCTGTTGATTTTCAACCACGCGTTCACCCACTCCTCCAGAGGAGAGAAACCACCCCGTTGGTCTTGGAGGATCCTGTCCGAGGTCAGCATGTGCTGCGTGTACCTGTCTCGACTTGGAAGGACCTCACATGGTCCTCATGGTGGAGTGATGAGAGGGTCTGAATGAAGGTCATGATGCGGTGCTTCGAGGTGAAAAGGTCCCGGGGACGATTCCTCCTGGCTAGGCCAGAACACGTGCACACCGAGATGACAGTGGAAGGTAGTGGGTCTTCAGGGCATGAAGACTAGTGATGCGTTCCAAGATGGCTGGTTTTCTTCAGACTTTCAAAGCTTCGATTTTGCACGTCTGGCATTCCTCCATGGAACAAGAACCCTACTGGGCAAGGAACAAGAACACGGTGGTGGTTGTCACGGCGACACAAGTGGAAGGTTCCGGCTGTTTGTCTTATCCTTATCCTCATCCTCATCCTCCTCCTCCTCCTCCTGGTGGAATTTGCAGCAGCTGAGAGTTCTAACGAGGGGGAGGAGTCAAGGTCCCCCACCCCACATCAGCCAGTGTACCTAATGAATTGTCCGGGGAGAATGTGGGAAAGACAGCAGCGTGACGACAGGACTGAAGGTTGCAGGTGGGACTCGGCCCCCGCCTGCTATCTCCTCATCCTCCTCTTCCTCACGCCAGCGATAAGGACGACGTGAGAGCAAGCAGGAGTCGGTCTTATCTGGCCTCCTGATGCTCCTCCTCCGCCTTTCTCACCGTCTCCTCCGCTGTGCACGCTCATGATGCCCCAACACACACACAAGCCGTCCTTGTGTTGTTTTTCTGCTCCAGTTGTGTTTGTGAAGGATCCCATCAGAAGCATTAACATTAGCATTAGCATTAGCTTGGCAGGAGGTCAGTATTTCCCACAGCCATGGAATGCACCACGCCACTGATATTAACCCGGCTTTGATGTGTGCTTGTCTTAGCATGCTTGCGTTCCCTGCCCCAGGCACTGTGCACGTGCACATCTGGTGCCCGAGCCGGAATATGAAGGTTTATTGGGAATGTGCTCGCTGGTATGACAGACACTTTTCCACAAGTCGTCTTCTCTCATCTCGCTTCCGCCCGGAATGTTCCACTCCTTTCCCACACGACACTCAGACGGACAAGATGCCACGCGTGTTCGCACTTGTAGAGCTCTAAGGAACGATCCCAGGGTGGGATTCACCCGCCATGCTCTCTCGTGATTCCTTCCACTGGCTCCCCACTCTGATCCATCACCCACAGTCTTCATGATACCTGTTCCACCTTGTCCTGCTCGAGTTCTCCTCTTCTTCCGCTCACTGTCCACCCATGTCGTCTTGGTTCTTCCACGTGTCACCCACGGTCCACCTGTACTGGCTGAGATCCACCCGTGGACTCACCTGTGTTCCACTCATGTTCCATGTGTCTGTCGTTCTTCCACCTTCTGTTCATCACTCATGTTCCCTATGTGTTCTGTGTTCCACCTGTATTCTCTGTGTCATGTTATCCCGGTTGTCCCACCTGCACCCCCTGAAGCTGGGGAACTGACTGCGTTGTCTCTTTCCCACCCACCGTCCAACTGTAGTTCCCACTCTGTTTTACCTGTGCTCACGTCCCAGCTGTGCTCTACCTGCATTCCAGATCTATTCCGCCTGTGATCCAACTGTTTTCTACACATTTTGTCACCCGTGGTCCGTCCGTGCTCCAACTGTCTTCCAGATGATTCGCCCACCTCCCAGCCATGTCTTCCACCTGTGTCCACTGTGATCTTCCGGCTATATTTTACATCACTGTCCATCCATGGACCAAGTTGTACCTTTTGGTACCACGCCCCACCTAGTTCATGACCCCTCTTCACGTCCCACCTGAGCTTCACCAATGTTCCATCCGTGTTCCATCTTTGTTCTCCTTCTCTATGTTCCGCGCATGTTGCCAGGGGGTTCTATGTGAACCAACTGTTTTCTAACCGCGTTCCATATGATTTGCCCACGTTCTACCCATTTCTTCCACCCGTGGGCCTAGCAGCATCTCCGCATGTCCCACCTGTCATCTATCTGCCGCTCACCTGCACCCCCTCCTCTTCCACCCGTTGCCCAACTAAAATCCACCTCTGTTCCAACGCTCTTCTCCTCCTCTTCCAAACTGTGATCATCAATTCTGACTGACATCCACAGTAAAAACATCCGCCCCACAAACGGGAGGACGTCTTGGACATTTTCGGTCGGTGTCTGCGACATTCCGACCGTAAAATCCCCAAAGAGTGAGACTACGATGTCCACATTCCACTACAGCTTCTGTATCCAGGACTTTTGGCAGCTGCCTTGTCCCAACATTCCTGAAGCCTTGGAGGGACGTGGATCATTGTAAACATTTCCGTGTGTCATTCACGGATGGGATTGGACAACTTCCAGGACGTGATGATGATCGCTCCAAGCTGGAATTGCAGTTCAAACATCAGCATTAACTTGGAAGCCACAGGTGGAACTCATGCACTATTGTGTCACTGGGGGGGTGGGGGAATGGTGGGGGTGTCGCCTTCACTTAGTGTGACCTGTGTGTGTGTGTGTGTGTGTGAGAGTGGCCCCTGGCTGGTTTAATAATTGTACACATTCCTCGGTGACACCACATTCCTGCCGCCTCAGGTAACCATGGAGATAAAACAAGAGACAAAGGGACAAGAAGGGGGAGGGGACCTGTACGTGACCTTTCTAGATCTACCTGTACTATATCTACACTGTCCATGCTCTGTGTTTTAGTTCATGCTGTGTCCTTTGTATCGCACATAATGCATTCACTCAATGAACCAAGTGGAGCATCGCACCTTTCAGAGTATCTTTGATTAGTTTTTTTAGTGTGGCTCATGTCTGTGTTGCTAGTTTGGGGATATTTGGTTCCTGTTTGCTACTCACAATGCATCGTGGCAGCTGTTGATGAGTGGTTTAAAATGCGGACTGTGGATCTCTGGTTTTGATGCTTCCCTAGAAAAGAGTGGAAATAGTCTGTTCCAGGGTCAAACTGTGGCCATCAGAAAAGCTTAATGGAGTGCACAGGCAATGTTTTAAGTCGCGTTTGAACATTTTCAAGTGTTATACAAGTGTAAAAAGAAGTGAAGCCATAGTAATAGGATAAGATGTTAGCTTTGCGAACAAGTGCTGAAGTCCTACTGCTGTGAATGCGGGGCTGTTTGAAAACACTCCAGAATGTTCTGATTGGGGTTGTTGTTGCTGTGATGTCATCGTGTGTCTTGGCCACGTTGTGTTTTATGTGGCAAGTGAGTGTCTCGCTCTTCATGGTCCATAAGTGATGGACATCTGGAGCCTGTTAGTGACAGACGATGTCATCTGTGTATGGTCACGTTCAATAAGCATCACGTTGATGACATGTTCTAATGTGTGTGTTCATGTGTCTCGCAGCTCTTCCATGTGGCCTACGTACTCGTCAAGTTTGCCAACTCCCCACGTCCAGACCTGTGGGTTCTAGAAAGATCCGTCGACTTTGGCCAGACGTACCAACCGTGGCAGTACTTTGCCTGTGAGTACTCTTGGGTCCGCCTGTTCTCACCCAGAACCAGAACATTCCTACTTTCCTGTTGGGGAGCTCCCTGAGGGCGGGGGGGGGGTGCGGGGGGGTGCAGGTGACATCATCACGCTGTCATCTGATTGGTCGGAGGAGATGTCACTGAAGTTGAGCTGGAGGGGAATTCCGGGCAGGTCGCAGCTTGATGTCCACACACCAAAACAAACCTCATTCTCAGCACTGACCACTTTGGGGTGCATCGCCGCTGGAGCTCGCTACTTTTATCAGACTTTTAGTACAGGTGTCTTTTGATGCTGCAGATGCTACATGCTAATTCAGATGGTCTGTTCTCATAGGCTTGGCACGGTTTACCAAAGCAAAGCTACTAAATTTCCTACCACAAGATGGCAATAAGCCGGATGCTAAGTGCCAAATAGGATAAGCTAGCTGGCGCAACGTCATGGTGTCAGGTCGACCAGGGCTGTGCAGCCTTGGTCGTGTACAGAAAGCTGAAGGCGTTAGCGGCCATTTGGATACAATTTCTAAACAAAAGATGCCATCATAAATTCAAAAAACGTGCACGATTTAAAGAAAAAATGGTACCTGGGCCGCACATGTTGTTATGAAGTGTTACGTATTAGGAGGTCAGAGGTCAGAGAGGTGTGCAGAGGGAAGTGAAATATGGTGAAGTTCCAGCTGCTAGCCTCCCATCACCAGGACACCCCCCCACTAACTATCACAGTGAGACACATCATTAAAGTGCCAGCAAACACTATTCGTCAATATCCACCTTTTACCTTCCTTTCTGTTTCCGTGTGTGTGTAGCCTCCAAGCGAGACTGCATCGAGCGCTTTGGACAGAGTACCATCGAGAGGATCAACAATGATAATGACATTGTTTGCACCACAGAATATTCCCGCATTGTTCCTCTGGAAAATGGAGAGGTGAATCTTTTTTTATTTTATGTCTTTTTGAAATAATCCCTGCTTTATCGTGCTTCATTGGTTCCAGGGTCCTCTTTACCACCTTCTCAATTAGAGCCCTCTAGACATGAAATAACACCCCTATAATCACCTTTACACTCCCATTATCCAATATAGTAGACATGATAAGAGAAAACAAGACATAGAAAACCTGTTTACCACCTACTAAATACACTTTTTAACATGATTAGAGCCCTCTAGACATGAAATAACACCCCTATAATCACCTTTAAACTCATATTATCTAATATAGTAGACATGGTAAGAGAAAACAAGACGTAGAAAAACCTATTTACCACCTTCTAAATACACTTTTTAACATAATTGGAGTCCTCTAGACATCAAATAACACCCCTATAATCACCCTTACACTCCTATTATCCAATATACTAGACATGGTAAGAGAAAACAAGACATAGAAAAATCTGTTTACCACCTCATACCACCTGTTTTCCACACCTCATAGCTCGTGAGCTCATAATGACCTCACAAGTGTCATTGAAATGGTGGGCGGGTCAGTATTCCACCTACCATTCTTACTCACGGTGTCTTAAAGAAAGTGCTAAAACATCGCGCGGCAATGTAAGATGTATGTAGATAACAACAGACAAGACACTACTAACAAATAATGCAAAATCTATGTGAGTTTTAAACATATTTATTGATTTTACAACAACAATACAGCAAAGCACTCGTCTCGTGACACTCAAGTCTGGTGCTTGTGTGTCTCACCGAACATTACAGTAACATTATTGACACCCAGTGACCAGTATGGAACACTGCACGTCATCACAACGTTTTGACATACGTCTTCTAAAGGCCTTATAGCTGTATTTTAGCTCATTTAGACGTTTTGATGCTTAAAGGTGCATCTTTTTGGACTAAGTCAACCGTGAAACTGATTGTGGCCTGATTTATGAATGTACACGGCCACGTGGGTGTTGACTGAAGTTCGAATCTCCTTGGTGGCGGTAATGTATGACGCGGTCCCCCGTGCCCAGATTGTGGTGTCCCTGGTGAACGGGCGTCCAGGAGCCATGAACTTCTCCTACTCTCCGGTGCTCCGCGACTTCACCAAGGCCACCAACATCCGCCTGCGCTTCCTACGTACCAACACGCTACTGGGTCACCTGATGGGAAAAGCCCTGCGTGACCCCACCGTCACGCGACGGGTAGGACACGTCTCTTATGTGTTGTTGATGTGGATGCTGTGTTCTGACCCGTGTGGCGGTGTTGTGTCCAGTACTACTACAGCATCAAAGACATCAGCATCGGAGGACGCTGCGTCTGTAACGGACATGCTGAAGCCTGCAGCGCTCAGGACCACAACGACCCCTACAAGTAAGGACAGCGCTATGCGGTGATCATGGTCTTCCTCTTCTTTGGACAAAAGGCCGTCATGAATTCCTCTAAAATGCACTTTGGAAACATACGTTTGTTCACTTAATGAAATTATATTAAAATGTAAAAAAAAAATGCTAAAAAATTTTAATGAATTAAAAGTGAAAAAATGTCAATAAATACAAATGTAAAAAAAACACATTCAAATAAAAATGTAAAAACAATTACAAATAAATCAAGTTAAAATAATGAATTGCATGAAAGCATAAACACGAGAAAGAAATAAGAAATAATAAAAAGTAAATACATGTCAATACAAGTAATGAATAAATAAATGTGTGAAAAAATGACTTAAATAAAAACGTGAAAAATAAAAATAAATGTACAAAAATATTTAGCTTCAAAATGTATAAAAATGACTTGGAGTGTACATAAAAATAAAAAGTAAGTAAACTTATAAAGACTTCAATAAAAGTAAAAAAATAAATGAATGTGTGAAAAATACAAGTAAATAAAAATAAATAAAAATGTAAAAAATCCAAACAACATTAATTAAATAAAGGCATAAAAGTAATACAAAGTAAATCCAAATATAAATGATTTAAATAAAAGTAATAAAATAAATGCATAAGTGTAAGACTTCAATTATAAGAAATACTAAATAGTAAACTGAAATATAAATGACTTAATGTAAATAAAAGAAATAAAGAAATGTGTAAAAAATAAAAACAAAAATCAGAAAAATAAAAATAAATAAATCAAAACAAAAATGAATTAACCATAAAATGTTATAAAAATGACTTACTGTAATACTGTAAGAAATAATAGTAACATCACAATAACATATAAATGACTTAAATGAAATAAAAATACATCAATAAAAATGTAAAAACAATGAAAAATAAAAATGCCTTTAATAAAAGCATAAAATGATACCAAATCAATAAAAGTTTTAAGTAATTGTATTGTAAAAAAAAAAATGTCTTCAATAAATACGAAGAACGTCCAAGGTCACACGGTTACCTTGGGTCACAAGGTTACATGCAAATTGTACTGACTTGATTGTACTGTACTATACAGTACAATCAATACAGTACAATCAAATAATCAAGCAAGTAAATACCAGTGATCCAAAGGGAAAGACGGACAGGAGGAGCAAACCATTTTAAACAGGTGAGTTCTAAGTTGAGATCAGAAGGTGTCAACAGAGTCCAGCAAACGGATGTGGAGTGGTAAAGTGTTCCAGAGTCTCTGGGCTGAGCAGCTGAAAGCCCGAGCACCAAAAGTAGTCAAATTAAAGCGGGGGGGGAGGGGGGGGGGGGGGGGGAGCAGGGCAGAGGAAGATGAACGGAGTGAGCGAGATGGAATGTGGGGGGAAATCAGGTCTAGCAAGTATGGGGGCGCAAGATTATGGAGTGCTTTGAAGGTAATAAGTGGGAGTTTGTATTGAGTGTGTTGTTGAACTGGAAGCCAACAAGGCCCTTAATTTGGGAAACAGTTGAAACTGGGATGACTTAGAGCCTACAAGAAGAACTTCACTTTTATTACCGTTGAGTTTGAGCATATTGATGGACATCCAGTTAGTGATGGCTTGAAGACAGTCAGTAAGGGCAGTAGGGGGGGCTTTTGAGGAGGGCCTATTTTAGATACACGTGGATCTGGGTGTCATCAGCATAGCAATGAAAGTGGATGCAAAAAGAACAAAACATATTACCAAGAGGAAGAAGATAAATGATAAAAAGTAGGGGACCTAAGACTGAACCTTGAGAGACACCGTGAGTGATTGGATGGCATGAGGATTTGACATTATGACCTTGAATAAAGTGTAGGAATAAAACCATTGGAGGGCTGTGCCAGAGAGCCCAATGGAGGCCAAACAATCAAGGAGAGGACAGTGTGGGAAGTGCATGGAATGCTGCGCTAAGGTCAAGGAGGACGAGAATGGAGAGAAGGCCTGAATCAGCTACGAGGAGGAGGCGATTGGTCATATGAATGGGAGACGTTTCAGTACTGTGATGGGGACCAAAACCGGACTGAAAGGGCTCCAAGCGATTGCTAGTAGATGTAGTAGATGGTCCTGGAGTTGAGCAGCAACTACGTTCTGGTAGTTTGGAGATAAACGGAAGGTTTGATATTGGTTGGTAGTTATTAAGAACATGGGGATCAAGAGTGACTGAGGCCATTTTGAGAGAAGGGGGAATGGTACCGCTAGACAAGGAGGTGTGGGTCTACTGAGTGTACACCCCATGTAGGGAAGAATAATGCAACACACACACACGCGTGACGTCTTGCAGGCCGTGGAGGTGATGCAACACAGATGTAGATCATATAGACAAGCTCAGCTGCTTATAAATGTGTTAGCGTAGCATAGTTGCCCACAGCTAAATGTTGTGTTTTTTAATCACGGCGACCGACAAGACGACATTTGGTTTCACTTTGTTGCTTCACCTTCAGTTTAGGATCAGCGCTCCGTGTGGGACCCCCCTCCATCACATCTGCGTTACTCATTAGCAGCGTTAATGTGTGTGCGTGCTCTTTTGCAACAACGAGCTGGTGTCATTTCCTCTGAGGTCTGCCAAAATGATTATGCTAACAAGCGGCTGTTTAGACATTGTATAAGATTTGAGATGATATCTGTCTTATCACAACCGCTAAGTGAACTCAACTACAAAAAAATACAAGGCCTTCAGCAAACCTTTTGAAAGACACATTGTGAATTGCAGTATTCTACCCGGATCACTAGGTGTCAGTAATGTTACATTGATGAGACCAGCACCACCGCAGTGAGTCTGTATTATGTTTTATTTCTGTCATAAGTCGATAACATTGAGCAATAGGAGTGCGAAGGTAGCTGTAGGGGTGTTATTTCATGTAGAGAGGGCTCTGATAATGTTAAAAACAGTATTCAGAAGGTCGTAAACAGGTTTTCTATGCTCTAACTATGAAAATATTCATTTTCTAAGGAATCCTACTGTGCAGAAATGTACCCTTTACCTGAACCAATTAACCGCGATAAACAAGGCATTACTGTATCGGTGACATCGCAAATCAGCCAGATATCGCATACTTGTGCACATTAATAATCATTTGGACAACATGATAAAGGCAATCCAAGCTGAGTCATTTGTTTTTCACCTGTGAAAAAGAACACCGCCATGTTTCACCTCGGGGCTCCTGAAGCACTGAGCGTGTTTTTGCAAAATTATGACTACAACGCAACAGTTTGACCTTTCTCTCCGAAAATGACAGCTGTTTTTTCCATTCCTGTTTTGTTTCATCGTCCAACTATTCCGGCTTTGTCCTTGTACATGCCCTTCTGGTAATTATCACTTTCATATTTGGACTTTATTTTCATAACTTATATCTCTATATATACATAACATATCATCTTAAACAATAACGTACACACAGGATGTGAAGGTCAAAGTGCCACCGCCTCCTACATGGCGTGCTTTAACTCCCAAGTGTGTTGTGTAGTCAATGTGTAACATCTTTGTGTGTGTGTGTGCAGGTTGCAGTGCGACTGTCAGCACAACACCTGCGGAGTGTCATGTGATCAGTGTTGCCCGGGATACCACCAGTCGCCATGGAAACCCGCCACAACCTACAGCGCCAATGAGTGTGAACGTGAGTGTGGGGTGGTGGTGCTCCGCTCCAGACTTTTTTGAGAGTTTTTATCACTTCCGACTCCTCCTTTAATTTTATCAGTGCAGCAGGATAAGGAGCGCTCCTTTCTTTAGCCGGCACCTCCCTGTCTCCTCAAACGTGATAAGTTCTGTCTGGGTTCTTCTTCCTGGACCTTTTCACTGCCTCCTTCTCACACACACTCGAACAAAAGTCATAAAGTAACATCAGAGTGAGACCTCCCAGAGTTTGACTCATTTGCTTCCAAAGACATATTTATGTTTTTTTCAACCCCACCGCTCACCCCCAAAGACGTATTTATACATCTTTTACGGCCAAGAGGTGATGATGCAAGTCCACAATAGAAGAGAGCGGGTCTGGTGTAGGTTTAAGCCGAAAGAAGTGCACGGCCTGCATCATCCATGCTCTGCAGCACATGCAAGAAGGGAAACGGTAGAAACTATGACGTATACGTCTATACAGCCCAGGAACACAATAATCTGTGTGCCTTGAAAAATCAGTCCAGATCATGAAAACTGTGAAAAGTGCTTCCATTCGTGAGGGTGTTTTTCAAATCTCGTCCTCCTTGTCTGTCGCGTCCCAGCATGCAACTGTCACCGCCACTCCTTCGACTGCTTCTACGACCCCGACGTGGCGCAGAGGGGAGGCAGTGTTGACATCCACGGCCAGAACCGCGGGGGCGGAGTCTGCCTCAACTGTCAGGTTAGACCACTAGGCGGGGTTCTTGTGATGTTTGACCTTTGCTTCCAGCAATGAATGCTTCCGTCCCCTCCTAGCATCACACCACTGGCGTCAACTGCGAACGCTGCGTCCCTGGACACTACAGAGCGCCTGACACGCCCCTCGACTCACCGCTGGCCTGTGCACGTGAGTCACATGGTCACCAAGTCACATTTCTGTACATCATGTGACCGTACGTACGTCTTTGTTGTCCCGCCAGCCTGCGACTGTCAGTCCTCGTTCACCGACGGCACGTGCGAGGACGTGACGGGACGCTGTTTCTGCAAAGCCAACTACGCCGGAGACAACTGCGATGAGTGTGCCAGCGGCTTCGTCAGCTTTCCCGAGTGCTACCGTAAGCCCCGCCCACTCTGCGGCCCACCTGGAGAGACATCAGAGGAGGACCGGTGATTGTGATCCATTGCTTTTGTCTGTCTTCCCATCAGCCGTCCCCACGTACCCCAGCAGCAACAACGGCGAGGCCAAACCAGCAGGGGAGATCATCAGTAAGTTTTTCTTTTCATTTGCCTTATGTCCTCACATGCCTCACATGTTCTTTGTTCACCTACTGATACCTGTTTTGAAGTCAACATCCCATCACATGTTCTTTGTATTGATAACAGTATTTGTCTTTGGTTCTCTGTCACATGTTCTACATTACAAATTGTGTGTTCTGCCTCATATTTTCTTTCATATGTTCTTTGTTCACATGTTTTTTGTAATAGGAATAAGAAAAGTCTGATAATATCAGGCCAATATTGACATCCCCTATCATGAAAACCGCTTTAAAGAACTGCTGTCTATAGGCCCATGGACCATATTATTATAATGTTCTCATCAAACCTTGATGGCTACGGTAACAAGCTAGCTCGTTCCCGACAAACGTAAAGTCTGCCGTGTCTCCTTTCGATGTTCAACTCGCGTTTTGCACTTCAACCGTGAGTCGGGTTAGCATGTTGAGCTGGACTGCTCAGTGGCTAATGATTGTATTGGTTGATATCGGAATCAGAAATTGAAATATCGTCATATCGGCAAAAAAAAAAATCATATCGGACATCCCTAATAGTAATGATAATAATCTGCATCTTATCTTCTCTGTACTCTCATACTGTGTTTTGTGTTCTTTGTTCACCTTCACATTTTTGGTTGGTCACATGTTCTTTGTAGTAATAATATTATACTAATTTTTGTTTCGGAATCACACAGTGTGTTTCATGTTCTTTGTTCACGTTTTTAGTTAAATGTTATTTTTAGTAATAATAATATTCAGTGTATCATATGCCGTCTGTCACATGTGTGTTTGGAATCACACGTTTTGTTTCATGTTCTTTGTCCACCTTCACATTTTTGATTAAATGTGCCATGACATTCTAGGTAAGAAATAATAATCATCTGTACTGTATGTTTTCTGTTATGTGTAAGTTGTGTGCATGCTCTGTGTCTCATCATGTATTTTGTTTTATGTTCTTTTTTCACCTTCATGTTTTCGCGTTCTGGCACATTGTAGGTCACATGTTCTTTGTAACAGTAATAATATTCATTATATACTTTCTGTCACGTGTGTGTTCAGAATCACATGTTTCGTTCTATGTTCTTTGTTCACCTTGACACTCCATCATATTGTAGGACACAATGTATTTTAATAATAATAATATTTATCATAGACTCTCTGTCACACATGTGTTCAGAATCACACATTTTGTTACACGTTCTTTGTTCACCTTCACAATTTTAGTTGAATTTCTTTGTTGTAACAACGGCTGCTTTGTGTTGTGAATCCCGTAATGTGTTACATGTTCACCTTCCCACGTACTTAGTTGAATGTTGGGTCACGTTTAGTCTTGCATGTTCTTTGTAATAACTGATATGAATATGTAGGGTGTGTTTTATTTGTTACATGTTCTTTGTTCACCTTCACAACTGCTGTCTCCTCGACCCGGAGTAACTTTTAGAGCTTTGAGACAAGCTGTGCTTGACCTCTGACCCAACCAGAGATTGTTTTGTGTGCAGACTGCGAGTGCAGTGCGGCCGGCACCGTGGACAACTCCTGCAGGCCCGATCCGCAAACCAGAACATGCGTGTGCAAGCCGGGTTTCACCGGTGACCACTGTGACACGTGCGCGCCCGGTTTCCACGGACTCAACTGTCAGGGTGAGAACTTCCTTGGACAGAAATGTGGGATGAATCCAACACGCGGGCTCTGGCTACCGAATGCATTCACTGCAGCGCCATCCTGAGGCCACAGTGCACTTTGGCAACTGTTTCCTGTGTGTGTACGCATAGGGTTTTTACACACACACACACACACACACACACTGAGAGAAATGCAACAGTAGAAGGAATGTCACAGTCTTGATTTAATGCTTTGTTTATTTACTCTGCCACCCAGGAGCTAGAACACACACACGCCTGAGTAAACTGTTGGTGATTGCAAATAGTCTCACACACTTCCCACCATCCTGCTGTGTGTGTGTGTGTGTGTGTGCAGGATGTCAGTGTTCCGGTCCTGGTTGTCTAGATGGTTCCTGTGACGTGCTGACGGGCCATGGCGTGTGTCGCAGTGGTTTCCACGGTTACCATTGCGACCAGTGCGCGGCGGGCTACTTCAACTACCCACTGTGCCAGCGTGAGTGACCTCCCGAGGACTTCTGTGTGTCTGTTGTGTCGCCACGCGTCACTGTGTGCTCTTGCGTCCACAGTGTGCGGCTGCAGCTTGGTGGGCTCGCTGCCTCAGGTGTGCGACCCGGCCGGCCAGTGTCTGTGTAAGCCACAGTTCCAGGGTCCTCGATGTGAACAGTGCAGATCTGGGTTCCATTCCTACCCAAACTGTCAAGGTACACGCACACGCACACCTGTCACTTCCCTTCTTGAAGAGTCGCTGCTCTGGGCTCAGCACAGGTCATCAAAGTGTGGCATAGTCTACTCTCCGTTTTCAACCCTGACTTTGTTTAGCTTTTTATCATAGGACAGCTTTCATCCTGTAATACCTTTTTCTCATTATTTTATATTATAACTTTATTTTATAACTTTATTCTTCTAAAGGAAGATTTGGATTTGTTCTGTAAAAGTACAGGTTTTCTCCTAAAATTCCAACTTCCAATTTTAGTTTTTCTTGGAAAATTGTGCCTTTTTTTGTAAAAATTGTGAATTTCTGGGAAAATAGAGCCTTTTTCATCATTTATTCATTTTCTATCCCAGCTGTCTTCAGGCGAGAGGCGGGGTACACCCTGGACTGGTGGCCAGCCAATCACAGGGCACATATAGACAAACAACCATTCCCACCCACATTCATACCTATGGACAATTTGGAGTGGCCAATTAACCTAGCATGTTTTTGGAATGTGGGAGGAAACAGGAGTACCTGGAGAAAACCCACACATGCACGTGGAGAACATGCAAACTCCACACAGAGATGGCCGAGGGTGCCTTTTTCATCATTCATTCATTCATTCATTCATTTTCTACCGCTTTTCCTCACAAGGGTCGCGGGGGCTGCTGGAGCCTATCCCAGCTGTCTTCGGGCGAGAGGCAGGGTACACCCTGGACTGGTCGCCAGCCAATCACAGGGCACATATAGACAAACAACCATTCACACTCACATTCATACCTATGGACAATTTGGAGTGGCCAATTAACCTAGCATGTTTTTGGAATGTGGGAGGAAACCGGAGTACCCGGAGTAAACCCACGCATGCACGGGGAGAACATACAAACTCCACACAGAGATGGCCGAGGGTGGAATTGAACCCTGGTCTCCTAGCTGTGAGGTCTGCGCCTTTTTCATCATATTACAGCTTAATTTTCACAACATGACAGCTTTCATCTTGTAAATCCAAGGCTTTATATTCCTTTTTATTCCTGTAAAAGTACACAATTAAAGTAAATTGCACAAAATGTAGATTTCTTTTCTTGTAAAAGGCCGTAATATTCTCATATCACGGCAGCTTTCATCCCATAAAACAAAGGCTTTTTCTTTTTTCTCATGAAGTTGCAACTAGAATTTGTGACTTTAGTGTGAAAAACCTTCTCGCTTGTTCTTCCAGAGTGCACGTGTGATCCTCGCACATCGTCCGACACCAGCTGCACGGCGTCGGGTCAGTGCCACTGCCGGCCCAACTACGGCGGCGCGTCATGTGACCAGTGCGCGCCTGGCTACTACGGTTACCCCAGCTGCACTCGTACGTGGCTTCAGCACTCAGTGTTTTTTTGGAATGACATGACTCCTAAGTTTGTGTGTGTGTGCGTGCAGCGTGTCGGTGTTCCACGGAAGGTTCTCGCTACAGCAGCTGCGACCAGGTCACAGGTCAGTGCGTGTGTCGACCCGATGTGCACGGCCTGCGCTGTGACAGCTGTGCGCGTGGGACGTACGGCTTCCCACACTGTCAAGGTAAACATACACACATCCTGCATGGAGCTGATAAAGCGCTGACTCTTGAACGCCTTTCCAGCTGGCTCGTGTCATCCTGCTGGTTCCGTTCATCACGACGTTCCTCCTCCTCCTGTGGTGAGGACTTTTTTTTACCCATTTCTCTTATCTTGACAAGCACCGGCACACTCACGGACTCCTCCTCCTGTCAATCACCCACTCAGGGCCAGTGCGTGTGCCGTGACGCCGTGGAGGGCATGGCCTGCGATCGCTGCAAACCCCTCCACTGGAACTTGTCCCCCGACTCTCCCGAGGGCTGCTCCAGTGAGACTCCATCCACCTTAGAGCTCCTCTAGAACTGCAACTGCTTGCTAACGCCCGCGTGTGTCTTCTTTCTCTGGGCAGAGTGCGAGTGTAACGTCGCCGGGACGCTAAGTGGCGTCGCCGAGTGCGAACAGGTGAGGAGGTCATGTGATCCTGAGCATTTAGTAAACATGAAGGGTGGAAGGTTTTTTTTTTTTATCAAAATGAAATCAATAAAGTCAATGCAGTAATCATTACAATAATTGGTAAATATCATCTGAAATGATCGTATTTAGGATTGTTTGATTCATTTATTGATGAACCTTGTGACCGGTTATTCATTTGGGTTCATTTAGCAGTGCAGGAAATCAAGAACGTGGGGAAATAAGTCATCAAGGCGGGATCAAGAATCTGCTTGGTTACTAGAAGTTGGCAAAAGCCAGAAGACAGCTGGGATAGGCTCCAGCATACCCGCGACCCTAGTGAGGATAAGCAGCATAGAAAACGGATAAATGGACAATAACAAAAGTCGTATAAATGAGTCAAATAAGAATAAATAATAATAAATACATAGATAATGAATAATAATAATAAGAAATGTAATAAATGGGTCAAAATAATACATTGGTCAAACATAAATAAAAAGTATAAATGAGTAGAATACAATAAATAATACATAAATAATGGATCATAAATGTAATAAAAGGGTAAAATACATAATGGAAATATAAATAAGTAAAATAAAAAAAGATAAATACATAGAAGTAAATTGCGAGAACAATAAAATAAAATAAATACATAGGCCATCATTAAGACATGGGAATAGGCCATAGATTCATTCATTCATTCATTTTCTACCGCTTTTTCCTCACGAGGGTCACGGGGGTGCTGGAGCCTATCCCAGCTGTCTTCGGGCGAGAGGAGGGGTACACCCTGGACGGGTGGCCAGCCAATCACAGGGCACATATAGACAAACAACCATTCCCACCCACATTCATACCTATGGACAATTTGGAGTGGCCAATTAACCTAGCATGTTTTTGGAATGGGGGAGGAAACCGGAGTACCCGGAGAAAACCCACGCATGCACGGGGAGAACATGCAAACTCCACACAGAGATGGCCGAGGGTGGGATTGAACCCTGGTCTCCTAGCTGTGAGGTCTGCACGCTAACCACCCGACCGCCGTGCAGCCCACTAAATGAAAATATAAACAAGCAAAATGAAAATAAATACATGTATTGTGAAAGTACAAATAAAGATAATAGCACATTTAAATGCATTAAGGGAACACAATTACATTCATTCATTCCTTTATATTTTATTCATTACTTTGTTTCAATGTCCCACAAAAGTCCTGCTGAAACCAGTAGGTAGGATTAGTTTTATTGTGGAAGGAGCTAATCCTCCTCGCCAGCAGGTGGCAACACCGTCTGCTTTCTTTCTTCACGTTCACTTGCTCCTCCTCCTCGGTCCCGGCAGGATAGCGGCCAGTGTCACTGCAAGCCCAACGCCTGCAGCGGAACCTGCAGTACCTGCAAGGACGGCTTCTACGATCTGCACAAGCGCAGCTTCTTCGGCTGCCAAGGTGAGTCCTCCCATCCTGGACATGCCCTTCCCTCCCGCCGCCTGACACCTTTTCCCTGTGCCAGGCTGCGGCTGCGACATTGGAGGCTCGGTGGGACGGTCCTGTGACCAACGGAGTGGGCGGTGCCGCTGCAGACCCCATGTCCATGGACCCAAGTGCAACATGTGAGTCATATTATTGTCCTCACTGTAGAAATCCTACGATGTTTTTTATTCATAATTTTTCTCATATGACTATATTACTCTCAGAATAAGACAACGTGCATCTTGAAAAATCAAGCCGTTTTCTTGGGAAAATGTGGCTTGTTAAAATGTGAAAGTTGCGCCTTTTTCGTGGGAAAACTGTGACTTTTTCATTATATTATGATTTTATTTTCATAACATAACAGCTTTCATCCTGGAATTTGTAGGCTTTTGTTTTATAAAAAATATTATATTTATTCTCTGCCGCTTATCCGGGTTGCGGGGGCAGCAGTCTCAGATTTGCCAGTCCCCGGCCACCTCCTCCAGCTCCACCGGGAGGACACCAAGGCGTTCCCAGGCCAGCTGTGATACATAATCCCTCCAGCGTGTCCTAGGTCTGCCCCGAGGCCTTCTCCTGGCTGGGCATGGCCAGAACACCTCACCAGGGAGGCGTCCAGGAGGCATCCAGACTGATGCCCGAGCCACCTCAAATGGATCCTCTGGATGTGAAGGAGAAGGGGCTCTACTCTGAGCCCCTCCCAGATGACGGAGTTTCTCACCCTATCTCTTAGGATGAGGTAAAAAACTCCTGTGTGAATCACCACCTGATGGTGGTGGAGGGGTTTGAGTGCCCGAGTGATCATAGGTGTTGTCTGGGGCTATATGCCTTTGGTAGGGTCTCCCAAGGCAAACAGGTCATAGGTGACGGGCCAGACCAAGAGTTATTCAGAAGACCCTTATGAAGAAAGGAAGGGATGGCAACTCGTCCAGATCTGGGATACCGGGGCCTCACCCTCGAGCGCCTTCAACCATGGGGCCCAGTCGGGCCCAGCTCGAAGAAGCCACACAGGATCTAGGTCAGGATTTACCTGCGCCTTTGGGTTGGGGAAAGGCTCCTCACAGTTCAGAGTACCTGGCCTTCTTGGAGTCCTTCAAGGGGGGGTTGGAGAGCACCCCACCTGGTGACTCTGTCGTTCTACTGGGAGACTTCAACACTGACAGTGAAAATGACAGTGTTTAGCCTGGAGGGGCTTGATTGGGAGGAACGACCTCCCTGGTTTGAACCCGTGCGGTGTGATGTTACTGGACTTCTGTACCAACCACAGTTTGGCCATAACTAACACCATGTTCGAACATAGGGATGTCCATAGGCGCACTTGGCTCCAGGACACCCGAGGCCGCAGGTCTATGATCGACTTTATAGTCGTATGGTGGTCGGTGCCAGTCGTGACGGCAGGCCCTGAACCCGATGGTGGATACCAGACGTCAGGACTGCCATCAGGCTGAAGCAGGAGTCCTATCGAGCATGGATGGCTTGTGGGACTCCGGAAGCAGCTGACAGGTACCGTCAGGCCAAGCGGGAAGCGGCATCTGTTTTGGTTGAGGCAAAAACTTGGGTGTGGACGGAATTCTGTGAGACCAGGGGGCACAATGTTCGGTCGGCCTCGAAGAGGTTCTGGCAAACTGTCTGCCTCAGAAAGGGGAAGCAGGGCCCGGTCCACACTTTTTATAGCGGGTATGGGGGCCTGCTGACCTCGACTGAGGAGGTAGTCGGCCGTGGCTGAGGTATCTGGGGTGGTCAAAATGCTCCTTAGTGGCAAAGCTATTCATTGTGGTGGAATTCCTAAAGGCTCTGGACTGAGGGACTGTCTTGGCTGACACGTCTCTTCAACATTGCGTGGAAGTCGGGAACAATACCTTTGGATTGATAGACCACGGTTGTGGTCCCCCTCTTTAAGAAGGGTGACCGGAGGGTGTGTTCCAGCTATCAGGGGATCACATGGGGATCACACTCCTTAGCCTCCCTGGGAAAGTCTATTCCAGGGTGCTGGAGAGAAGGGCCTTTGCTACAAGAGGTCCAATGCGGTTTTCATCCTGGTGGCGGAACACTGGATCAGCTCTACACCCTCACAAGGGTGCTGGAAGGTGCATGGGAGTTTTCCCAACCAGTCTACATGTGCTTTGTGGACCTGGAAAAGGCATTCGACCGTGTCCCTTTCGGGGCTACTCCCGGAGTACGGGATTGGTGGTGCGCTACTACTTGCTATCCGGTCCTTGTACAAACGGGGCAGGAGTCTTGTTCGCATTGCCAGTAGTAAGTCTAGCCTGTTTCCGGTAAACGTTGGCCTCCGCCAAGGCTGCCCTATTCTGTTCACAATTTTCATGGACAGAATTTCTAGGCGCAGCCAAGGAGTTGAGGGAGTCCGGTTTGGGGGCCTTAGGATCTCATCTTTGCTATCTTTTCTCACGGCTTTCATCTTGTAAAATGACTACTTTTTCTCATCACATTACGTTATTCTTGTTAATGTAGGAATTTGTCACTTTCTCATAAATTGCAGGTTTTTCTCATGAGACCGTGACTTTTCCATCATATCACGGTCTTTTGAAAAATGTGAATGACTTGTGCACAGACCGGCTGCGGACCACTACTTCCCGGACCTGCACCATCTGAAGTTTGAGATGGAGGAGGGCACCGTGCCGGACGGCCGCCCGGTGCGTTTTGGCTACGATGGGCGGGAGTTCCCTGGCTTCAGCTGGCGAGGTTACGCCCAGATGTCGGCCATCCAGGTAAGCAAGGAGCCGCCTCGCCCTCTGAGGCTCGTGAAGAGAATTTATTTGCATATTATTGCGGTGGCCCGTCTCTTCCTCGTGGCGCCGCGGTACACCAAGACGGCGGATGCTGACGTTGGCGGCAGGGTGCCGGTGCTGGAGGATGGCCATAGGAACGGGGCGGGTTTCTCGTCCTCTTCTTCTTCTCCTCCACCTCTCAGCTTGTCTTCTTCATGCCACCGAGTGGGCGGGCCACAGCTCAGCACAACTAAACGCTTTTCATTCTTTTCTTCCCCATCTCGCCCCCCCCAGGGAACCGTGCAACTTCAGGTTTACGTGAGCGAGGCAGACGTCTATCTGACCCGCTTCATCCTCAGATACGTCAACTCTGAGGGCGGCACCGCCAGCGGTAAAATAACTGCCTATCAGGTGGGACGACAAGGTAGGTGTCATAGCTCTGCCACTGTGTGTGCATTTGTGGTGCCATCGCGCATACCCTTAAGGCCAGAAAAACACAATCCATGGACATTTTTATCCTTAGCATAGTGAAATGATCTGTTCCAGGGTCAAACTGTGGGCATCAATTGAAATACAAATAATTCATAACAAAAAATATATAATAATAAATAGATACATAAATATAACAATAAAATAGGTCAGAATTGTATTATAAATAATTTGATTAAAATTGTAGTATAATAACAATAATAATAAAATAAATGAATACATACGTATAAAAGTATAAAAATAATGCACTTGGAAATAGGTTATCATTGTCTAATTCATTATTCTTATTTTATCTAAATTATATCCATATTATTTATAAATAGATACATACATAGAAAAATATGTTTTTATATGCATACATGTATAATTAATAATAAACTTTCCTCCCCCATTCCAAAAACATGCTAGTTTAATTGGCCACTGGGAATGGTTGTTTGTCTATATGTG
Organism: Doryrhamphus excisus; assembly: GCF_030265055.1. Classification (NCBI taxonomy): domain Eukaryota; kingdom Metazoa; phylum Chordata; class Actinopteri; order Syngnathiformes; family Syngnathidae; genus Doryrhamphus; species Doryrhamphus excisus. The sequence continues at coordinate 5,244,596 of NC_080481.1, read as the reverse complement.
CCCTGTGATTGGCTGGCCACCAGTCCAGAAAGCTGGGATAGGCTCCAGCACCCCCGCGATCCTCGTGAGGATAAGCGATAGAAAATGAATGAATGAATGAACTTAAAATTAATGATAGTTAAAAATATGTTTTATGTGCATTAATTTATAATTAATAAAAAATATATTAAAAAATTTGAATAAAAATTAAAAATAAAAAGAATGAATTAGACAATGGTAACTTATTTTATATGTATGTATTTAAAATATAAAAATATACATATAAATACATGTTAGATTTATTTATTTATTATTTATTATATATATCATTATTTATTATTATTAAGTTTATTATATTATTAACTACAAATAAATACATACAAAATATGTTATCATTGTCTAGTTAATTATTTATATTTTAGTTTAAGTTTATTATTATAAATGATAAATTAATGCATATAAAAAGTATTACAATTGTAAATTATATATATATATATATATATATATATATATACATTCTACAGTCATCTATTATTTTATATGATGAATATTATAAAAAGCATAACACAATGCAACCATAAACGGTGCATATGTTTGTATTTCTGATGATTGTTACATGGTTCTGTTGTTCCAGCGGTCCTAATGGCTTCTATGTGCATTCTTCTGGTGGAAATGATGATGATGATAATGTCGGTCTTGCAGGTTCCGAGCAGTCCAAACAGATCGTGTTTGTGCCCAGCGTGGAGCCGACCTTGCTCAATGTTCCCCAGAACAACTTTGTGGAGCCTTTCGTCCTGAACCCAGGCACGTGGACAGTGGTCATCCAGGCCGAAGGCATCCTGCTGGTCAGACTTTGACTCTCTCGCTTCGTCTTTGCTCTTTCAAAAGCTTTCTTCATCTTCACGTTTCGCTGCCCACTCAGGACTATCTGGTGCTGCTGCCCAGCGCATACTACGAGGCTCCCATCCTGCAGATGCACGTCACAGAGCCGTGCACGTACAGCTCCGTGCACGAGGCCGGCTACAAGTAAAGCTGCTGCGCCCAAAAGGCACACGTACGATCCGTGCGCCGTCATCATCGTGTCGTCTCTTTCACCCTCACAGCTGTCTGCACTACACGTATTTGTCTCTGGACGCCTTCCCCTCCGTCTCTGGCTGTGAGGCCCGCTGCCGCCATGACAACCACCTGCCGCGCCCCTGCCCAACCCAGAAGATCACGCCCCATCACCCCGAACTGGCGGTCTGCAGCGGACAGGACGTAAGGAAGCCGCCGGCGTCCATTGTGTGTTTGTGCGTCAACGCCTACTCTGTGACAGCAGATCAGCGTGGAGATGAGAGCGCACGTGACCTCCGCTGACCTCTACGTGCTGGTGGTGGAGTACGGCAGCGAGGAAGAGCGTCCGCAAACGTTGTCCGTCACCTTCAACTCCCCAGCGGACACAACCCACCGACACAGCGTCACCCTGACACACTGCACGTTCAGGTAGCACGCCGACACGGCACGCACACGTGTGGCATCGCAGTCCCACAACACATCCTCCTTTTGGCGGGAAAAAGCTTGGATTAGTATGTGAGAACGCCTTCATTTTACAAGATGACATCAGTCATGTGATGTAGAATGGAATGCTGTAGTCGTATGAGAAAAGTTCCATGAGAAAAAGTCCCAATTTTCCATGAAAACTCCAAAGTTAGAGAGAAAAAGTCCCTTTTACAAAAAGCCCTCGTCATTTTCCACTAAGACATGTAATACCACAGGAAGAAAGCTGTCATCTTATGAAAACCAAATGGTAAGGCGGTGAAAAAGTCACAATTTGAGGAGAAAACCCTCTGCTTCCCCCTGTTGGCAGGGTGGTCAAAGCAGCCTTAAAAGTAGGTTGAACTAGCGTGACTTGATTTCATTTGTGTGGACACAGCTGCTTCACACTTGGCTGTGTGTGTGTGCGTGTGCGTGTGTGTGTCAGCACCTCTTCATCTGTGTGTTTATGCGTACCTGTGTGCAGCTTTCTGTGCCGAGTGGTGGCCACCGATGAACACGACCGAGTGGCGGTGTTCTCTCTGCACGCCGACACCGAGCTCCAGTTGTCCGCCGAGCATGCCGGCTTCTTCCTGGTAAACCCGCTGACGCCGTCACGTGATTGGCCGCTTCATTTGGTGACACGTTTGCTTGGGACAGAGCGTGGAAGGCTTCAGTGCCCTCATTCGAATGCATACTGTAAAAATGAGTCATGGCTTGAATGGGAGGAAGGCAAAAAGAAGAAGAAGAAATAGCAGTACCAGGCCGTACCTCCAGGGGGTGCTTGTGCAGGCTCTTCATGTGGACTGACGGTGGTCTGTCCTGATTTGTTGTGCAGCACAAAGTCTACCTGGTCCCGAAACAGCACTTCTCCATGGAGTACCTGGATCCTCAAGTCCTCTGCATCGGCACTCATGGACACTTCTCACATGACAGGTAATATTTTTGGCAATTTTTTTGGAACTCATTTTCATTTTTTTTTTGTCACTTTTATTTATTCATTGTTGTTATTATTTATATTATCATCATTATTACTTTATGTCATTTTTGTTTTTATTATTTTAGTTAGTATGTCATATTTAATTTGTTTTCAATCAATTTTTTCCAGTTTTGTTTCACCAATTGAAATTTTTTCTTCTTTATCAATTTAATTGATTTTTTTATGCTTTTCTTTAAGTTATATATCATTTTTTATTTCTATTATTGTTGTTATTATTTATATTATCGTTATTATTAGTTTTTGTCATTTTACTTTTATTTGTGAATATTTTCAGCAGTGTTAAAGTAATTTTGGCTATTTTTTATTCATTTGAATGAATAATGAAAATAATACAAAATTTGTTTTTACTTTCGTCATTTTTATTTATTTTTTTCTAACATTAGTTAATAGGTATTATTTAATTCATTTTATTATGAATTTTCATGCTGTGCAACTTTCATATTTTTATTTAACATTAGTATTTCTACTTGAGTTATTTTTTGCTTTTATGTAAGTTATTGTTATTTTTATTCAATTATTTATTTTGTGTTTTTATTTAGATTATCACGACTATTGCTTTCTACCTCATTATTTATTATTTCTGTTATCGTATTTGGATGGAGTAATTTTCTGTTTGACTTTGGACTTTTCTGGTTTTTAGTGATTATTATTATGACGTAATCAGGTCCTCTGTCCCTAGTTCCTCCTGCGTGCCGTCACGCTTCCAGACGCCGTCCAATTCGCTGGTCCTGAAGGACGGTCAGAGCTCCTCCGTGCAGGAACCCATCTTAGCCTCCCCCGCCGCTCCTCCCCTGCCGCTCCCCCAGAGGGAGCACCCGGGCTGGCCCGGCGGGGAGCGCCCGCCTCACGCGGCGGACAACAGCGACCACGTGCGGCTGGACTCGCTGCAGGTAGCGTCGAAGAAGATCTCCGATGCTCCCAACAACAAGACGCGTGCATTGCTCCCACTTTTCACCTGCTCTTACCCAGAATGCAGTGGTGTACTCCGCCCGTGTCCACACCCTGGGACGCTACGTCTTCATCCTCCACTACCACCAGCCTCTCCACCCCACCTACCCCATCCAGGTCTACGTCAACGGGGGGCGCATCTGGCAAGGTGGGACGCTGGGGAGCGGCTTTTGGAAAAGCAGGATTCATTCATTGGTGTCATTTCTTTTAGGTCACGCCAACGCCTCCTTCTGTCCGCACGCGTACGGCTGCCGAAACGTGCTGGTGTCGGAAAACCAGATCATTCTGGACGTGACCGACCACCAGCTCTACCTCACCGTGCAAGTTCCTGCTGGCAAAACGCTGTGGCTGGTGAGTTGGCATGGCAACAACAGTGTACATTTCCCTTCCTTTGCTGGTACTGGAAGTGTGTCCCGGGGCCGCAGGGGGCCTGCTGCTATTTCTTTTTGGCTCCAGGCACATTGTAAAAATAAAATATATACAGGAATATTTCTTGCTTTGGTGACAGCACCAATATGTAAACTATACAACACACAAAGAAGTCATTTTACATGAATGTATTTACGAATATCACACATGAACAAATGCAGCCAGTAAGCCACACCCAACATCAGTACGCCGTCATCCGAACTGCATCCTTCCTTTGTCTTTCCAGGACTACGTGCTGGTGGTTCCGGAGTCCAGCTACAGTTCCAACTACCTGAGAGAGGAGCCGCTGGACAAATCGTACGACTTCATCAGCAACTGCGGCCAGAACAGCTTCTTCATCAAGTCAGTGTCTGATCAGTCACGTACACACTACACTCCCGTCACTTTGTGTGGTCACGGCTTAGTTGTCTTGGAACGTGCGTGGCAACGGCACATGTTTACACGTCAACACTTCAACATGTCTGAAAAGGAAGAAGCGAGCTTATCTAGCATACCTCACCCTAGTGAGGATAAGCCATAGAAAATGGATGGAGTCTAAATAGTCGGAAAATGTAAAAATAATAAAAACAAGGACGGAAATTTGGGGGAAAACAAGTCAAAATATTATGGGACTAAAGTTGAAATTTTATGGGAATAAAGTCGAAATATTATGGAAATAAAGTTGAAATATTATGGGAATAAAGTCAAAATACAATGGCAATAAAGTCAAAATACGATGGGAATAAAGTTGAAATATGGGAATAAAGTCTAAATATGGGAATAAAGTCAAATTATTATGGGAATAAAGTTTAAATATGGGAATAAAGTCAAAATATGATGGGAATACAGTTGAAATATTATGGGAATGAAGTCAAATTATTATGGGAATGAAGTTGAAATATTATGGGAATAAAGTCAAATTATTATGGGAATAAAGTTTGAATATTATGGGAATAAAGTTGAAATTTTATGGGAATAAAGTTGAAATATTATGAGAATAAAGTCAAAATATTATGAGAATAAAGTCGAAATACTATGAGAATTAAGTCAAAATACGATGGGAATAAAGTCAAATTATTATGGGAATAAAGTCAAAATATTATGGGAATAAAGTCAAAATATTATGGAAATAAAGTCAAAATATTATGGGAATAAAGTCAAAATATTATGGGAATAAAGTCAAAATACTATGGCAATAAAGTCAAAATATTATGGGAATAAAGTTGAAATTTTATTGGAATAAAGTCGAAATATTATGGGAATAAAGTCAAAATACTATGGCAATAAAGTTGACATTTTATGGGAATAAAGTCGAAATATTATGGGAATAAAGTCTAAATAATATGGGAATAATTTCTAAATATTATGGGTATAAAGTCAAATTATTATGGGAATAAAGTTTGAATATTGTGGAAATGAAGTTTAAATATTATGGCAATGAAATAATAATATTACAAAATATCAAATGACTTTCATTTTCCAGTATGTGGTAAGGTTAGGACCCCCCCAACCGAGGCCATGGCTTCTTACAGTTTTCTGTCTCTGTCTCCCTGACTAACCGTTGTGTGTTGCACCCCCCCCCCCCCACCCCCGACCCCAGTCCGTCCAGCTCCTCGCCATTCTGCCTGAGCTCGGCCGCGTCGCTGTCAGCCTTCTTCAACAACGGGGCGCTGCCATGCGCCTGCCATGAGGTCGGCGCCGAGAGCGACACCTGTGAGACGTTTGGCGGTCAGTGCCGCTGTCGACCCAATGTGATTGGTCGAGACTGCTCCATGTGTGCCACGGGATACTGGGGATTCCCCAACTGCAGACGTGAGTGTCCCCTAAGAGTCTGACCCCGCTCTCTGTGAATGTGCTCGCAGCCGCCCCCTCCTGTAATATAACACCCTGCCACAGGAGGCAATAGTGAGCCGTCCAGGCAGGTGGCTTGACATCAGGTGTGTTGTGTTGTCTGCAGCATGCGACTGTGGGGACAGGCTGTGTGAGCCCATGTCAGGCGAGTGCATCTGTCCTCCCAGGACGCTCCGACCCGAGTGCACCCAGTGTGAGCCTCAGACTTTCGGCTGCCACCCGGTGGTCGGCTGTGAGGTCTGCAACTGCTCCCGGCCCGGAATCGTCACACCCGACGTCAGCTGCGACACGCTCAGCGGACAGTGCAGGTAAAGGGAAAATTTTGTTAAAAATAATGCCTACTTTGGAATTAAGAAAAGTCATCGGTCTACTGCCTTGTAGTACTACTATGTACCTGAGGCGGTGCTAGTGAGTCACTACTTGAGAGGAGCTTATATACTACAGTAAACCTCGGATATATCGGATTCAATTGTTCCCACTGGTTTTGTCCGATATAAGCGAAATCCGTTATATGCGTATACCGGAAAATGTCCGTTTTACGCATATATCGGATTTATATCCGGTATATGCGTAAATCGGATTTTATCCGTTATAAAAAGGCACTTCCTTGACTATGTTTCCAATGTACTTGGACGCGCAGGCAACGCTGCATACACTGCAAATGACGTCGTATAGCGGCCTGTCACGATTCGGCGAATCGGAGCGCCACGATGCGGCCATCCGATATATGCGAGGGAAATTTAATGGAAATGCATTGGAACGGGACTGGAGATTTTGTCCGAAATAGGCGAAATCCGTTATAAAAAATCCGATATATGCAATGAATTTTTATTGGAAATGCATTACAGAAAAATCGGTTCTTTTTTATCTGTCCGTTGTGAGCGAATTTCCGATATATCCGAGTCCGATATATCCGAGGTTTACTGTAGTTTATATAGGGTAGCTCTATATAGGTATGTTTGTACCTTTAAAGTCTACCTATATTGTGTACCTATATAGTCTAGCTACATAGTCCACCGATATAGTGTACTTACATGGTCTACCTACATAGTGTACCTATATAGTGTACCTACAAAGTCTATCTATATAGTGCACTTATATATAGGAAATATATATATATATATATATATATATATATATATATATATATATATATATATATATATATATATATATATATATATATATATATATATATATATATGTATATATATATATATATATATATATATGTATATATATATACGTATATATATATACGTATATATATATACGTATATATATATATATAGGAAAGGAAGGTGTGGTGCTCTTATTGATATAGACCAGTGTTTTTCAACCTTTTTTGAGCCACGCCATGTTTTTTACATTGGAAAAATCTCCAGTCACCACGACCTCTCAAGTCTATTAGAGGAATGAGGTCATCAGCTACGTGTTGCCACACAAACTAATATTACATTGCTCTGCCAGTCTTTACACCATGGACACTCGACAATGACATAATATTTGCAGAAAATGATTAATAAATATTAATTTAAAAAAGTGATATTGGATAATTCCTCACGGTACATCTGACGATTTCTCACAGTGGTTGAAAATAACTGATATAGAGTATGTGTTTACATTGTACACCTTCCAGATGCAAGAACAACATTGTGGGTCGCCAGTGTGACCGCTGTGCATCTGGTTTCTACGGTTACCCCAACTGCCGGCCATGCGACTGCAACGAGGCGGGCACAGAGGAGCAAGTGTGCGACCCCTTCACGGGACGGTGTTTGTGCAAGGTCAGCGTCAAAACACAACACACTTAGTTAGAATTGAGGCCACATAATGACAACAGGTATGTTTCCCTTGCAGGAGAACGTGCAGGGTCCTCGCTGTGACCAGTGTAGAGTTGGTACCTTCCACCTGGATCCCACCAACCCCAAAGGATGCACCAGCTGTTTCTGCTTTGGCGCCACAGACCGCTGTCGCAGTTCGGAAAAGAGACGCACCGAGGTAAACCGCCCTTAAAACCGGTCCTAAACCCCTCTTTAAACTCTTTTCAAACTCTTTTCAACCCCTCAAAGCAGTCTTAAACCCCTATTCAACCCTCCAAACCCCCTTCAATTCATTTTAAACCCCTCCCAAACCTCTCTAAAATCCCTCTTTAACTCTTCTTCTCCATCTTTGTAACACCTCTTTCACCCACCCCTCTTAAAACCCACTTAAAACTCTCTTAAACCACCCTTTAATCCCTCCTAAACCCCTCTTTAATCCCTCCCAAACCCCCTTCAATTATTTTTCAACCCCTCCCAAACCTTTGGAAAATCCCTCTTCAACTCGTCTTCTACATCTTTGTAACACTCCTTTCACCCAGCCCTCTTAAAACTCTCTTAAAACCCCCTTTAATGCCTCCTAAACCCCTTTTTAATCCCCCCAAACCCCCTTCAATTCTTTTAAACCCCGCCCAAACATCTCTAAAATCCCTCCTCAACTCTTCTTCTACATCTTTGTAACACCTATTTCACCCACCCCTCTTAAAACTCTCTTAAACCCTTCTCAAACCCAATTTAGACCAGTCTTGAACCCCACTTAAACCCTCTCTTAAACCTTTCATCCATTCCAATTAAAACCCCCTCAATTTCTCTAGAACGAGTTTAAAACCTCTCTTTTACCAATCTCTTCAACCTCTCTTCAGCCTCTCTGAGGACCTCCTTAAAACTTTGGACACCCACCTCCCCTACCCCCTGCCCCAATGAGACTCTCCCCGTGTTAAGTATGTGTTTTTTGTGTTGCTCGCTGCCGGTGCAGATCATGAACATGGAGGGCTGGGTGTTGCTCAGCGCAGACAAACAGGAAGTTCCAGTGACCGTGTATCCTGGTCAGGACCTGGTGGAGGCCGACCTCAGTGACGTTCCTGACGTGTACCAGGACCTCCACTGGTACGCCCCAGCAGCTTACCTGGGAGACAAGGTAACCTCGTTACTACGCCATGTGGCCGATACTTTAGTTAGAGCGCCCATTTGGGAAGCCTCTCTGTATGATGTTTTTCTTTGGAGGTGTCGTCTTACGGAGGTTACCTGAGATATCGTCTTCACACTCAAACTATGAGGGGGGACGTCTGGTCTCTGCCGGCAGAACCTTCTAGACCTGACATCATCCTCAAGGTAAGGATTAAGGATCGACCGATACATCAGCCGGCCGATATATCGGGCCGATATTTGCGTTCCTTACTTGAATCGGTATCGGCTGATACACGCGTGGGTTCGCCGATGTATTTTTCCGGCGCAGGCATCCACCGGGCTGCTTTGTGTTGCCGGAAGACCCTGCAACACATGCAGTCGCGTTACCCCTGAATCCTACTGTGTTCTGTGTTTACATTTCAATAAATATTTGTTTAAACTTGAGACCTGTAATATTTGTTATCATTGTCATTTTTCATGTAAATTGAGGCAGCAAAAGCAGTATCGGCCACAAATATTGGCCCAAGCAAAATCGGCCATCGGCTAAGGGTGATGGAAAAAATCGGTATTGGCATTGGCCTGAAAAAAAACATATCGGTCGATCCCTAGTAAGGATGCACGCCTCCTGCTGGCTTAGGGAAGCACACAGACGGGACCTGACTGTGTTGTCTTGTTGTCGTGTAGGGCAACCAGATGACCTTGGTGTTCGTGGAGCGGGAATACTCTTCTCCCGAGGAGCCACATCTGGGAATTGTTCACATCGTCGAGGTAAAGTCACGTGCACAGTACCAAGTGCACGCTTTAAAGAGTCAAAACGGAATGTTGGAACAATCTTTTTATGGTTAATACTACATTTATTTACTGATATGTATATATATATATATATATATATAGATATACACACAGCCCTGTGATTGGCTGGCCACCAGTCCAGGTTGGACCCTGCCTCTTGCCCCAAGTCAGCTGGGATAGGCTCCAGCACCCCCCGCGACTCTCGTGAGGATAAGCAGTAGAAAATGAATGAATGAATGAATGATTTTTTTAATGATTTTATTCATATTATGTTATATCATGTTAATGTATTTATTTTTCCAATCATTGTTGTCATTTTTATCATTAAAGAAATTATTAGTTTGTTAATAATAAATGAAAAAATATTTACATTTAATAAATGTATTACATAATAATAATAATCTAAATAGAAATAGATTAACATAAAATAAAAAGGCAAACATATATCTTTCTATTATTATTATTATTATCATTTTAAGATATTTTACTTTTTCAAATTGTTATTATGATATTTTTATTAAATAAATAAATAGTTAATAATACAAAAGTGAGTGTTGAATTACATCAAATTACATATAATGATCTAAATAGAAATAGATTCACAATGAAAAAGCAAAAATATCTATTTATATGATGTTATTTATTTAAATATGAAATATTATTGATTTAAATCTTCAGAATAATTGTGCATTTTAGTGTGTCCAGACTTGAGGGACGTCCTATACTGTGTACTGCATATGTACAGTACATCCTGTGTTATACATACGTATATATATTGTACGTATGTCCATGTTCTCCTGGCCACCTTCCTGCAGGGAAGCTTCCGTCACGCTCAGACGGGCAACTCTGTGTCGCGGGAGGAGCTGATGATGGTTCTGGTGGCCCTGGAGTCTCTGCAGATCCGGGCGCTGCATTCCCAGTCGGCCCACTCGGTGTCGCTGCGTGGCGCCGTGCTGGAAGGCGCTGAGGGCCTGCCTGCCGGTCGCCATGCCAACAACGTGGAGATCTGCATGTGTCCCGCCAACTACGTGGGAGACTCCTGTCAGGTGAGGACGAGCCTCCATCACTTTATTTACGAATGTACTTTATGGGTCGTCCTCATGTCATATCTCATATTTGAATATGCAGGAATGCGCTCCGGGTTACTACAGGGACACCATCGGCCTCTTCCTTGGAAAATGTCTTCCCTGCAACTGTAATGGACACTCAGACCAGTGTTTGGACGGCTCAGGAGTCTGCGTGGTCCGCATGTTATCTTTTTTTCTACAAAATATCACCTCGTTTGTGCCAGTCAGAAGCCTGAGGAACGTCATGTGTTGTGTGTCCATCAGAACTGCCAACACAACACAGCCGGTGAGCACTGTGAGACGTGCCAGGGTGGTTTCCTAGGCAACAACAGCGTGGATGGACAGGCTGTGTCGTGTTCCAGCTGTCCCTGTCCTCTGAGAGTCCCGTCCAACAAGTCAGTACACCCCTCCACCCCCCCACCTCTGAAGTTGCTGCTCACGACTCATTGTTTGTTTTTTGGTGCAGCTTTGCCGAAGGCTGCGTGGAAAAGAATGAGCGCATGCAGTGTTTGTGCATGCCCGGCTACGCTGGACCGCACTGCGAGAGGTAAGCTAAGAGCTAGCCTGGTGATTGTATTACTTTCTCATCTCCTGTCCACATGAAACCAGGTGTGCCCCTGGCTACTACGGCAACCCCATGGTGCTGGGCTCCACGTGCCGGCCGTGCCATTGCCACGGCAATACAGACCCCAACATGCTCTTCACCGACTGCCACCCACTGACGGGCGAGTGTCTCAGCTGCATGCGCGACACGGCCGGCCCTCACTGCAACATGTGCGCCCCCGGTTACTACGGTGATGCCATCGTGGCCAAAAACTGCACCAGTGAGTCCTGCTGGTTTCTAGTTTCATCCTCCTCATCAAGACACCAAGACATGTTGCCTGTTTCTATGCAGAATGTAGCTGCTCGCCGTGCGGTACAGAGTCATGTGACCCGCTCACGGGGCAGTGCCGCTGCAAAGCTGGGGTGACGGGACTCCACTGTGACCGCTGTCAGGTCAGTGTTAGAAAAAAAAAACTCAGGCTTTCTTTTGGCCACCAGGGGGCGACACCGCTGCTGGTCCAAATAAATGTTTTTATGGCTTGCTTACATTCTCAAAATACAAGTAGCCAAAAAGTCAGGACAGCCCTCATTTTGAAGGTCCACTTCGCTCAATTTTGACTATTTTTGCTGCTTCTTTCCGCCTCCCAGGACGGCTCTTTCGGCTTTGAGTCGTGCGGTGGCTGTCGCTCGTGTGACTGCGACGCCTCGGCGGCTCTGGTCCGGCCGTGTGACCCACAGAGCGGTCAGTGTGCATGCCGGCCCGGTGTCAACGGACCAAACTGCCGTCAGTGCGCCCCGGGATTCTGGGACTACGGCCCAGAAGGATGCAAGAGTGAGCTGCACCTCGGCGCTCGCATGCTGAAAGTCACATGACTTGTGCAAGGGGTGACCATGTGGTGTTGGTTTGGTCAGAGTGCCACTGCAGGGGGGGCCACTGCGACCCGCGGACCGGAGAGTGCCGCTGTCCAGACGGCATGACGGGAAAGCAGTGTGATGCCTGCACGGACGAGCACAGCGTTCCCATCGCACACGGCCACGACCTGCACTGCCAAAGTGAGCGTACACACATCTGGGAGGTGCACCTGCTGCCGGCTGACATTTGCGTTGCTTTTGCAGCATGCGACAGCTGCGTGGTGGTCCTGTTGGAGGATGTGGTCAAGATAAACCGAGACTTTGACGCCGTCGCCGCTCAGCTGCACAACCTCAACGCCAGCGCCGTGGCCTGGACTCAACTACACAAGCTCAACACGTCTGTGGAGGACCTCGCGGTGAGTCCACACACGCCTTTTTTTCAACCCAACTGCTCGCTGCCAAAGAGGTGTTCATATGTCTTGTACGTTTTCCTGTGGGAGAGGCATAAAGGGGTGGTGATGCAACTACAGTAGGAGAGAGCATGTTTGGTGCAGTTTGAAGCCCAATACACGGCCACAAGGTAGCAGCAGTCCGTGCATCTTCGCCTTGTAGAAGCGCTAGGCGGCCTGGAAGGGAAGCTTTAACGCAGGCACACATGTGCGGTTGCAAATGTGAAAACTGAAATACTTCATTGTGTTATATTTGTAAAAAAAAAAGTTATTTTCATGTCAATCAAGCTTTTTCGTGTTTAGACATTTTAGGCTAAAAGCCGTTCAAGTGAACCTCTCTGATGGAAGATGAGTCTTTGGTGTTTCATATTTTCTCCATAATATTCTGTGTGCCTTGACAAATCAGTCCATATCATGACTGAGTTCACCCTTTTCACCACAGCATGCCATCGAGAATTACAACAGCTCGCTGGACGCCAGCCGGAGTCAAGCCAACGTGCTGGAAGGCGAGATCGTCAACATCAGTGCCGACGTTGACACGCTGCAGGACAAGGTCAAGGTCATGATGAAAAGTAGTGACGGATACCACATTTTGGCGGTCCTCACTGGGGGTACCAATCACAGAGGGAGGGTACCTGAAGCGGGCGGAGCTAGACACTAGGCAGTGTATACGCATTGTGACCTTAGACAAGACATGACGGTGAATTCATGTGTTCTCCAGACCACCGTGATGGTGTACCGTCTGGCTGGCCTGCATGACAGCACCTCCAACACCCACCAGAGGGCGCAAGACCTTTTGTCCTCCATCCACAATGTGACCATGGACCTAAAGGGTAGGAAGACGACTGTGTCTCCTTTTCAAAGTCATGGGGACAGGATGGACGTGTGTGTGGTTCTCCGCAGACATCATGCTGATGGCAAACAACTCGCTGAACAATAAGGAGGTGGAGCAGGATGAGGACGAGCATGAGAGGAAGATGAGGCAGGTGGAGGCCATGCTGGACCAGTTGAGGAACCGAAGCTGTGCGGGACAAAAGACGATTGCCGAGCAGGAGAAGACGGAGGCTGATAAACGTCGGTTTGGTCTTTCCTGGGCGAGGAAGGTGGAAGGTGACATGCTTCTTTGTGTCGACAGTGTTGGAGCGTGTCAATAAGGACTGGGCCCGCCGTCAGCAGGGGAACGAGGACAAGGGCAAGGCCATAAAGGACCGTCTGTCCACGTTCCACTCGAACATGATGGACTTGCGAGACGCCCTGAATGAAGCGGTGAACAACACGGCTCGAGCCGTGGAGATCAACAACGCCAATATGAAGATGCTGGAGGACAACAAGGTGAGTGGAGACCATCCTCCAGAGTGTTCCCTCAAAGAGTCAGCAATGTCACATGTCCTTTTCATCTCAGAGGACGGTGGACGATCTGACGTCCAAACACAAGGATGTGGACGAGCAGCTGCACATGGCCGAAGACGACGTGGCCCAAGTCAACGACCTGCAGTCCATGCTGCAGGACTCCAAAGAGGTTCTGACGCACGCAAGGATGTCCATTTGATGGACATTGGAGTCAGGACGACAGGTCTAAAGCCTTCTTCACTCCAACGTTCTGTCTCACGCAGGATTACGAGCGCTTGGCAGCACAGCTGGACGGCGCCAGGACACCTCTGTCAAAGAAGGTGCAGGACTTCGGTTGGGCTGACTCCAAAGTCCCGTTGGTAGACGAAGCCACGAGACACGCTGAGATGCTCTCCTCTTTAGCCATGAATTTGTCCAGGTGAGACGCTAGCTTCAAAGTATCTCACTTTGTATATTTATTTATTATTAATTTTTTTTGCATTCAACTTACCTTATTACAAGATTTTTCTTGTAATATTATATTTTTTTCTGATTACAACTTTTTTTAATTAATATTTTCACTTTCTTCTTTGTAAATTTACTGCTGATTTCTCAATGTTTTAATGTTTTAAAACGTTTTAAGTTCTCCTGTTAAATTATATTTTTAGAATAATTGAGAATAGAATAATTGAATGTGCCCCCGGCCACACTATGGCCCCCGGGCCGCACTATGGCCCCCGGGCCGCACTCTGGCCCCCCGCCTTAAAGGCTCCTTACACTTCATTCCGTTCCCTTCTGCCACACATCTGGGACACTGCTGCCCTTCCTGCCCCGGAGAGGAACGCAACTATGCACTCTTTGGTTTAGTGTTGAGCACTCCATAAATTATATTTTTATTTTAATGATTTTAATGTGTTCATGTTTGTGTCCAACAACGTTATTCCTGTCTCCTACTGCAACCATTCCAATGTATCAGGATGTTCAGGATGCTGCTCTGCTTTCAGCTTCGTGGAGGAGACGAAGCGCGAGGGCTTGGTGGACGTGACGCAGGCTTACAACAAGATCGTCAACAGCATCAAGGCGGCTGAGGAGGCGGCGCACGAGGCCGCCACGGCCGCCAGCAACGCACTGGAGGTATTTTTATTTTCACCCCACTGGAGGTTTTTTTAATTTGAAATGCAAGATGACCATGTGTTTTGTTCTTGTAGAACGTCAGGGATCAGGACCTGGGCCAGAAGGCCGAATCGCTGAGGAACCACAGTGTGGCGCTGAAGGAGGAAGTGGAGAACCTCGGCCGTGAACTCAACAATGGTGACTGTTTGCTGCACACAACGTCACACAAGAACCACTCCCCGCTGTCTACGTCACCATTTTCTACTCTCGGTTCTTCCTCAGAGTTGAATCCTCAGCTGGAGGACGCTCGGAGGCGACTGGACGATGCCACGGCCAAACACCTCGAGGTGGCCAAGGACCTTCAGATGGTTCACCACAACCTTAACTTGACCTCCAGTACGCCTGTGCAGTACAGACACACATCACAAGAAGTCATGTGATCCCATCCTAACTGCCTTATCTTCACCGCCCGCCCTGTTGAGCAGACGTCAGTCAGGAGGTGGACGAGGCCAAGCGAGAGGCGAGTCGGGCCAACACTTCGGCCTCGCAAGTGAACGACGCCCTTCGTCCAATCAGAGAGCAACTGGACCAGTGGCAGCAGACCTACGGGAACGCCAACGCCACCAACGAGGAGATCAGCAATGCTCTGATGGAGGCCAACAAGACTGGTAGGAACTTGGAAGGTCGCTTTTGGAAGGTTTTCTCAAAACACATCACCGTCACGTTCGACTATTCTAACGTGTGCAGTGAGCATACTGGGCGACACCGTTCCTCTCCTCATGAAGAAGCTGGACAAGCTGCAGAACCACACGGCTCAGATGCCTAACATCTCAGAGAACATCAGCCGCATCCGACAGCTCATCCAGCAGGCGCGCAACGCCGCTAGCAAGGTATTAGCATCACAACCTTCACCCTTTTAACACTTTCACAGCACATTCCTCTACATAGCACAACTCTGTCATATAGAGGATCTTTGACCAGTGTTTTAGCAGGGATTTCTAAAAACTGTCATATAGACCCTATATGACAGGTGCATGACAGTCAAAGATCCTTTATATGACACGCGATCTGGTATTATTAAAAACCAACTGCAAAATAAGTATCGTCAAAGATTGTCTATATCTTCGATTAGTGCTTTTGCAGTAAAATAACAGGAGAGCACTCATGTCATACAAAGGATGGCCAGCATTTTCTCAGTCAGTCCCTTTACAGCAGGCCTCTCCTGTCTTATAAAGGATCTTTGATTCCTAAAAACAACAGATTGCTCCTGTCACATAGAGAATCTTTGATGAGCACTCTTGATCAGTAGGTTTTTATGGTTTTAGATGAGCAGAGCACGCCTGTCATATAGAGGCTCTTTGGCAAGCATTATTACACAGGTCCTTATAAGCAGCAGAGCGCTTGTGTCATATCGAGGATCTTTGGCTGGTGCTTTAAGTTCCCTCGGAACAATTTGGCTGACGAGCTCTGATCTAGGTTAGCAGCTAAAAGGAGGTCAGGCTGCTCTGGCGCAAAATATAACAAGCTCGTCTTCTCCGTTCTTCATCCAGGTGAGCGTACCCGTCAAGTTCAACGGGGGGTCCGGCGTCCAGGTCCGCACCCCACCAAACCTGGCCGACCTGGCGGCCTACACCTCTCTCAAATTCTACGTCACGCTGCCTGAGGCGGCACGCTCCAGACGGCAGGACGACGGCACCAATCAGTTTGTCTTCTACCTCGGCAACAAGGACGTAAGCATCACCCTGAGTAAACGTTTGGACCTGATGACATTTACGTGTGTTTCTGATGGTCTCCTGCCATCCAGTCCGACAAGGAGTTCTTGGGAATGACGCTGGAGGGCAGAAAGCTGCGCTGGTACTTTAACGTCGGAGGAGAAACCGCCGAGGTGCTGATGTCTGAAGATGTCAGGGCCAACGGGAACTTCAACAGCGTGGTCCTGGAGAGGTTGGACGGGCACAGTTTCACAGTGTGTGACTTGATGCCGTGTCTCCTGTGTCTTCATGCTGTCCTCCCCTTGTAGGATCCTACAGTACGGACAGATGTCCATGTCCTCAGACTCCTCCGACGGGGACCAGAGAGTCACCAAGGCCGACGTGGAGGCCAAGGGAGATCAGGGTCTGCTCAACCTTTTGACCAATGACACCGTCTTCTATGTGGGAGGATACCCCCGCACTTTCAAGGTAGGACCGTTTGTTTCTTGGAAGCCGTCATTATGGATGACACTCAGTGTGATGTACAGTATAAATAGTAGTCCTACAGGCTCCAGCATACCTGCCACCCTAGTGAGGATATGCGGCATAGAAAACCAATGGATGGACGGATATTAGTCTTACATTCATTTTATCTACATATTTAAATGCCTTGACCATGAAAACATACCAACTTGAACAACTTAAAGAATGCTAACAATGCTAATGTGCTAATGTTAGCATACTAACAGTGTTTGTATGCGTACCTCTGAAATTGCTAAAAATATTAGTATTGTGTGTAAGTAATGTGATATATAAGTGTTAACATATTAATGTTAACACCTAGCATGATAGCGCCAAGTGTCTGCCTAAGTCCATATTCATGAAAATTGCAAAAAATGCTTAGCATAATAGCATAGCATAATAGTGTCTACCTATGAAAATGGCTAAAAATGCTAATATGCTATTGTTAACATGCTACGTGTTAATATAAGTGTCTACCCATAGAAACAGCTAAAAATTGTACAAAGCTAATACTATCATGCTAGCAATGCTAACATGCTAACATCAGCATGCTAACATCAGCATGCTAACGCCTAACATCATAGTGTTTACCTATCTAGTGTCTACCTATTAAACCCACAAAATGACACTATGCTGATATTAGCATGCTTGAGCACTTACCACTATCATTAGTGGTAAGTGCTCAAGCATGCTAATGTGCTAAAGCATGCTAATGTGCTTAAAAAATGTGTCTCTCCGTGAAAATAGTAAAAAAAAATGCCAGTAAGCTAACATTATCATGCTAGCAATGTTAACATGCTAATACCTAGCACGGTAGCGCAATGGTCCGGGAAGGCTAAATATAAATAAGTGCCCTGACCATATTTTGTGGCGTATGCACAACACTCAAAAGGGTCCTATTTTCCAATGTCAAAGAATGCAATGCTAACATGCTAATGCTAGTGTTAATATAGGTGTCTACCCATGAAAACAGCTAAAATTGTACTACTGTATACTAATATCATTATGCTAGCAATGCTAACATTAGCATGGTAACACAAGAGTGGTGTTTATAAATGTGTATGTGTATATATGTATGTGTGTGTGTGTATGTTCTGGCTGTTCATGATTGTGTTTTTGTCCGCCCAGCCCCCCACCCCACTGGCCCTGCCCAACTTTAAAGGCTGCATCGAATTGGACACGCTCAACGAGGAAGTGCTGAGCTTGTACAACTTTGAGAACATCTTCCACCTCAACACCACGGAGGAGAAACCCTGCGGCAGGTGGGGGCCGGCGGCTGTTAACTGACGGCGTAACGACGTGGTCATGTGACGGCGTGATGATGTGTCTCTCGGCAGGTCCAAGCCGGCGCTGACCCAGGCATGGGTGAACGACGCCGCCTACTTCGACGGCACCGGCTTCGCCGAGATCACCTTCAGCGACGAGTCAGCTCGCATGCAGCGCTTCGAGCAGGAAGTCAAGCTCGTCTCCCACAACGGAATTCTGCTGCTGCTGCAAAACGGAGTAAATATCCTCGGAATGACCTTGAACCGCTCTCAATGAGTGAACTGACCGCGTGCGTCCCTGTCCTCCGCCAGAACCAGTTCTTGTGTCTGGCCGTGGTCCGAGGACAACTGAAGGTTTTTTTCCAGTTCACTGGGGAGATGGAGGAGTTCCAACCCAAAGACCCCGCCTCCGAACTCCTGAGGGTCAGCGACGCAGACCCCAAAGTCGTAAGTTGGCTAAAGAGGCAGCGGCTGAAGGGAGGTGCTAATTGGTGCTTTTACGCCAGATGAAGAGTATTTTCCTCTCCATAGCTGGAGATCATCATCCTGCGTTCGCTTCCCAGTCGTGTGGTGGTGAGGAACAACCGCATCCCCCTCTACACGCACCACTTCACTGAGAGCATCCCTCCATTCGGTGGCAGCTACTTCCTGGGAGGAGTCCCGGAAGGCGAGATGCCCGAGAGGTCATCAACACACACACTTGACTTTCGTGACTTTCTTGCTGTTAGCCGAGCTGACAAGTGGTGTTGTGTTTGGTCGGCGTCCAGGTTGAGGTCCATGTTCTCCAAGCAGGGCTCTCTGAAGGGATGCTTCCGGAACGTCAAGGCCCAGACCTCTCACATTGACCTGAAGAGGATGAAGAGTTCTGGGGTCAGTTTTGGCTGCAATAGTGACCTGCTGGTAAGTCCGACCGTGACATCATCTACGTATAATATCGTCATCCAATCAAGACGACCCTTGAGTAGCGGCCATTTCAGAGCATTCCGACTTTCAAGGCCCACAGAATTTTGCGTTCTATGGCTATAAACCTGGGGAGGTTCCAGGAAAATATCAGCTCCCGACTAGAAATGGGAGAAAGCAGCTTCTAGTGAACACATGGAAAAGCTCTTTAGTAATGTTCTAAAGCTGACGCTGTCTTCCATTATCTGGCTGCCATCTTCCTGCTTGGAGGTGGAGCACGCAGAGCTCCACCAACAAGGACAACAAGGTGTTTTTTTTGGTGCAGGTGGCTCGTGAGGCTCATTTCTCGGGTCAGAGCTACTTGGACTTGGCGCTGAGCAACGTTCCCTCTCTGAGGAACAACTTCTACGCCAGCTTCAGCTTCAGGAGCCAGCAGAAGGACGGACTGATGTTCTTCCATCACGACAAGGTGGCCCACTTCCTCTCTGCTGGTGTTTGTGGAGCTATCGCTGAACCTGCGTGTGTGCGTCCTCAGGACGGCGTGTGTCAGGTGTTCCTGCATGAAGGTCACGTGGTGGTGCGAGCGGGCAACAGCGAGGTGAAGACTCAAAAGACCTACGACGACGACAACAGCCACTACGTCGCCGTCTACAACAACATCAACGGGTAGAAATACGCCACATAGAACGCCGGTCCTCACCTTCCCGCCTTGCACTCATGTGTTCCCGCCACGTTTGCTCAGCTTGCGCGTGTACGTGGACGACATGCTGGAGAAGTCCAAGGAGGGAATCCGGCTGGACAGCAGGGGGCGTGTCTCCACCGCCAGCCTGGAGGGAAGAACCTTCCTGGGAGGAACGCCTCATCAGAGCCTCAGCAACCTCACTGGATGCATCAGCAACGTCTTCATCAAAAGGTCAGAGTTCACACGCCCTCCCGCTGACCTTCTTGCTGCCTTGCTGCCTAGCTCTTCTGGCTGTGATTGTACACTTCTCTCGTGTCTTCTCCAGGACGAGCAGCCCTCAGATGGTGGCCAACCTACTGAAAGTCAAGGACAACGTCAACGTTCCTCTCGACTGTCCTGCCGCTGAAAAGCCTCAGCAGATTGTGGCGGCTCCGCCCAAACACGGCCAAAAGTCCAAAGTACGTGCACGCTCAAGTATACACAGTAACGTACGTGCATGCTCACGTATATACAGTAATGTACGTGCACGCTTGTACACGCACGCTCACTTTATACACAGCATGTATACAGTGCATGTACGTTCACGTACGTACATGCACGCTCATGTAGACACAGTAACGTGCACGCTCACGTATACGCAGTGAAGAACGTGCACACTCACGTATTCACAGTAAAGTACATGCACGCTTACGTATACACAATAACGTACGTGCACACTCACGTATTCACAGTAAAGTACAT
This sequence comes from Doryrhamphus excisus, assembly GCF_030265055.1. NCBI lineage: Eukaryota > Metazoa > Chordata > Actinopteri > Syngnathiformes > Syngnathidae > Doryrhamphus > Doryrhamphus excisus. The sequence continues at coordinate 5,224,007 of NC_080481.1, read as the reverse complement.
GCACGCTTACGTATACACAATAACGTACGTGCACGCTCACGTTATATACAGTAAAGTATGTGCACGCTTGTATGTGCACGCTCACTTAATACACAGTAACGTACATGCACGCTTGTACACGCACGCTCACTTAATACACCGTAAAGTACGTGCACACTCACATTATATACAGTAAAGTACGTGCACGCTCACGTATACACAATAACGTACATGCACGCTCACTTAATACACAGTAAATTACGTGCACGCTCACTTAATACACAGTAAAGTACGTGTACGCTCACTTTATACACAGTTAAGTACGTGCACGCTTGTACATGCATGCTCACGTATACACAGTCAAGTACGTGCACGCTCACTTAATACACAGTAATGTACGTACATGCTCACTTAATACACAGTAAAGTACGTGCATGCTCACTTAATATACAGTAAAGTACGTGCATGCTCACTTAATACACAGTAAAGTACGTGCATGCTCACTTAATACACAGTAAAGTACATGCATGCACACTTAATACACAGTAAAGTACGTGCACGCTCACGTTCCACAGTTAAGTACGTGCACGCTTGTACATGCATGCTCACGTATACACAGTCAAGTACGTACATGCTCACTTAATACACAGTAAAGTATGTGTACACCCATGTAAACACCGTGCATGTACATATACAGTACACAGACAGTACAGTGTATGTTCCATAAATGTACACAGGCCTGATAGTCTGTGGTGTTTTGTTTAAGGGGAAGCACAAGAAGCTGTCTGCGTCTCGCAGTCGCAACGCCAGGGACTCCTGCCAGGGGGGACTGTTGGACCAGGAAGTGGGAGCCACCTACTTTAGCGGCGCCACCCTAAGCTACCAGCGCTTTGACTCACTTCCTGCTTCGCTTAGCTCCAAGTGAGTTTGTGGATATTATTCTTATATTCAATATGTAAAATTGACACTTTTATGTCCAACAATATTCTATTTATTCCCACAATTTATCATGATTATTTAGAAATATTCTATATTTTCAATTCACATATTTATGCATTGATTATGCATACTTTCAAATTCAAATATTTAGAATGAGTATTTTTAAAATGATAATACTTTATTGGAGTCATTTATAATGATTTAGTAATATGTTTTATGTTACTAAATTGTATATGGAATGAGATTTGAATATTGAAATATTTATTAATTGGCATCATTATAATGACTATTTAGAAATATGACATTGTTTCTTAGATTTGATTATTACTCAGGTTTTGGCTGATTAAGCCGTTGGCGTGGTTTGGCCATCAGATGGTGTGATTAGAGGTCACTGAAGGTCACGCTTTGTCCCTGCAGACCCCACATCTCGCTGGCCGTGAGGATCCACTCATCAGAAGGTTTGATCTTGTACGTAGCGGGCGGGCAGAGTGGCGCCGCCTTGACGCTGGGCGTGTCGGAGGGTCGCCTGCTGCTGTCCCTGGGAGGGAAGAGGAAGGTCAGCCTGCGCGGCCACACCGCCATCGACGACCAGCGCTGGCACACTGTGAGCTCACGCCGTCGCAGGATTGGTCGGCTGCTTTGAGAGCAGGTGACCTCACGTGACGGTTTGTCCTCAGGTGTTCATCAAGCGGGATGCCGACAAGGTGAGTCTGGTGGTGGACGGCGTCAACGCTCAGTCCAGGAGGATTCCGGCGGCTGAGAGGACTCGCCTCATTGGACCGCTGTACATCGGAGGAGTACCGCTGTCGCTCACGGTAAGAGACTTGTCCTCACCCACTTCCTCTTCTTGTCATGTGACATTCACATGCTACTGCCTCAGGCTGCCGCCCCGTCTGGCTTTATCGGTTGCGTCCGTGACCTCATGCTGAACCAGGCCCCCGCAGGAAGTCCCGCCCACAGTCAGGGGACGGTCCCCTGCTTCCAGAAGCCTCTCCAGCCCGGTGCCTACTTCGCAGGCCAGGGGGGACATGTGGTCATAGGTGAGCCGCCATCTTATCTGTCGCCGTGTCGCATCACGGCATCCTGACTCCTCCCCTTCCCATAGATGAATTGCTGGTGTTGGGCCGCGACCTTGAGATCCGCCTGGAGGTGCGGTCAGTGTCTGACTCTGGACTGCTGCTGCATGCAGGGACATCGTCTAATCAGCGGCTGAGCTTGGTGATGAGCAGAGGAGAGGTGAGGTGGCGGGGCTAGTGGCGCTCTGCCAATGGGAAGTTATGTAACATGGCTCCATGTGTATAGGTGGTGTTGTCTGTCAGCGGTGCCAAAGGTGACTTCTTCTTGTCGCTGATGCCAGAGGAAGCGCTCTGTAACGGACGCTGGCACGCCATCACAGGTCAGTCGGCAACACGCCCCCACTCTCAGACCCAACCCTCAAACATCTTCTTTGCTGTTTTGGTGCCCTTCAGTGGTGAAGAAGAGCAACGTCCTCCAGCTCCACGTGGACGCCGCCAGCGAGCGCGGTGCCGGGCCCAAACATGACCGCTCTGCCAGGGCCAAAGAGGTCATTTACGTGGGAGGACTTCCTGGTTAGTGTTCAAGTCCACACAAACAGCCTTGAAGATACTTTGAAATAATGGCCAACGAGTCTCAAGCATTAATGACAACCGGCACTAACGTTCTCCCAGGATCCTTCACATGTATTTATCTTGTTTCTGAGATTCGATGCTCTCCGACCGGGAAAAAGAGCCGCCATCACCCATAAAGAAGAGTTTCGAGTTGATAAAAGTGCAACATTACAACAACCACATTAATATCACAATGATACCGACTTATTTATGGCATACTAATAACAGTGGCGCTTCGTATTTATGGCATACTAATAACACAGTGGCGCTTCTTATTCATGGCGTACTAATAACACAGTGGCACTTCTTTGATGCGCTACGTCGGACCCTGCCTCTCAAAAGGATCGTTAGGAGCCGAATCACGTCCAAAACCTTTGAAATTCAAACACCCAACCCTAACTGCCACTCATTACAGTCTCGTCTAACCTGCAATCATCTCCCTCTCCACCAGATGGCGTCACAGTGTCGCCGGCTGTGCCCGCCTTCCATGGCTGTATCCGTAACGTCACCGTCAACGGCCGCCCCGCCCCTTTGGACAAAGCGCTGTCCGTGCACGGCGCGGTGGGGACCCACGGATGCCCGAACGCGTAGACACACACACATTTCCACACAACAAATGAACGGTGGTGGGTGTTATGTTTGTGTAGCTTATTTAAAATATTTATTTTATATTTCATGTCTACAGGATGTGTGCGCATGTTCACGTGCGCGATGACAAAATCAAAGTCATTCTCATTTTGTACTTCAATAATGGAATATCAGTACCACTTTATAAGGGTGTATAGAACACACTGGAAATGTTGTCATGGTAACAGAAGTACTTTGTGTGAAACTAATATATTCACTTTTTTGAAAGAATAAGCTCGACACTCCGCACATACATGTTGTTGTCCATGTACTTTAAAATAAAGTTTTCACTTTTATTATCAAGTGGAAAATGGGTAAGGAAAGATGACAGGTTTGGCATTGATTGACAGGTCTTTTAGAAGATGAATGGAGCTAAACGAGGTCTAGTCGAGGCTCATGTCTTCGTCCTCGTCCTTGGACTCTGCTTTAGACGTCTGCATGGCTCGAGCGAACGCCTCCACATCTGACGAGCAATGAGACGCATGACGACATCCTGACGACATTATTATGGTGTGTGTGTGTGTGTGTCACCTCCTCTGTTGGCGGCGGCCACGGCGTCTGCCGGCAGTCCAAACTGGCTCATGAGTGGGCCGAGCTGACCTGAGGCCAGCGCGCTGCTGAACATGCTCATGTGCTGTGGGCGGGGACAGAGACATCCATTGGTTTTGAACAAGGCTGGTGGTGGTGACATCGGCGGCGTTGGCGCACCTGCTGGAACTGAGGTGAGCTGAGCGTGTTGTGGATCTCCTCGCCGCTCTGAGCCAGACTCTCACCGCTGGGCAGAAAGGGGAGGAGTCTCCGCTGCACCTCGGCGTTGGCCAGGATGGGCGCCATCATGTCAGGGGTGCACACACTGGCCAGGTCCACTGCGGAACAAAAGATGGTCTTCAAAACTTCATCACAATGACAAAGTCTCGGCTTACCTGCTGAGCCCGGGGCGGCCGCTGCCACAGGGACGTTCATGGTGGCCAGGATGCTCTGGAGGTCGCTGAGCTGAATGGGGGGGCTTCCGACGGAGGCGGGGACCGGCGGAGTCGGAGCTGAAGCTGGGTGGGAGTACGTGAGGGTCAGAGGGTGAGGGACGCAGGTGACAAAATGGGTGGGTCTTGCTTACCCGGAGTGGAAGGAGCAACGCTGGCAGGGGAGGTGGCCGTGGCGGCGGGGGTCACCGGGGTGGTGGGGGCAGCGTGGGATGAGCTCAGTCTGGGGGCGGAGCCTGATGATGGTGTGGCAGCTGCAGACTGACTGCGAGAACTTTGAAATGGAACAAGATGGTCCTGCTTATATCAACAACCCTTCTATGTGGACCAACACATCACGTCCTGGTCCACCGTGGTCTTTTATGAAAAACTGTCCGCTTAAGTCGACATCAAAATAAACGGTAAACTTCCATGGTGAAGAGCGACACTTGTGTGTGCTTAGATTTGGAAATTCAAACAGTGATTACAAACAGACCGACCTGGATGAGGAGCTGCTGGCTGTGGGTCCGCCCCCTCCAAGTAGGTTAGCGAGACCGGGTCCTGCCAGAGCACCGAGACCTCCTGAAACCAAGCACAGCGTCGACATTACAAGCTAGCCACTGCCTGCACAGTTGCTGTTGGTGTGTTTCCACGACAACAGTGACTCACCCAGCCCGCTGGTTCCAATCAACTGCATCAGCTGGTTGTGGCTCATGTTTCCCAGCAGGTTTTGGAGGCCCCCTTCGGCACCCAGCGCAGAGAGCTCATGCCCCCCGCTGCCTGGTGCTCCGGGGATGGGGGGGTTGTTGAGGTACTCGTTGACCTTCCGGCAGTACTCATCATCCTTGTCCGACTTGGGCTCCTGGTGGCAACCATGAGGGCCAGTCAGCCTTCCGTTCTTAAAAGACGAAATGTCAAGATGGTCATGTTCTTACCTGCATCCAGAAGAAGAGTCTCTTGGACTCTGTCTTGAACTTGAGCACAAAGACCCGCCCGGTGGTGCACTGGCTGACCCTCTTGAACTCACAGTCATCGGGGAAGATGATCAGGTCCTGTTTTAATGAATGCACAGCTCCATCACGCTGCATAAACTGTGACCGACCTCGCTACCAGCCCATAGATGTTACAACAATGTAAAAAAGGTGTGGATGTGAAGTTACTGACATCATCCACATTCCCAGTGGTCCTGTCCTTCCAGCAGAAGTGGATGAGGGAGTCGTCTGTTTGCTGGACATACACGGTGCCTTTACGCTTGTCGGCCGTCACAGTCTTCCCCTTGAGGATCATCTTGCCGGCGCGGAACTGCACCAGGTGCTTGCTGGAGCTTCCTCTGGATCCGCTCACCAGGCTGGGGAACAGAGCTCCGGACGACATCCTTTTATTTACGCGTGGAGTTATTTATTCGGCAGCCTGGAGTGAGGATAAAGACAAAAGAAAGTTCAATACAGGCAAGAATCTAAACTTGGGCTGACCATGTAAGGACAATCTAGAAAGTTACACTATACGAGTTCATGACGAAGAAACCACGTAAGGGAAAGCACTGTTAGCTCAAATCACCAACAACGCGAAAATGTGTTAGTTTCAAACAACTTAATGTCTTTACGTCGTCACACCGTGCTGATATTAGCTAGCAGTTAGCTTGCTGCCCGATGAGCGAGCATGCTAACGTTAGCCGATGACGTGGCTAAAGCAACGCTCCGGCACTTTTAACAATAAAACAACTTTTAATCAATAACAAGTTAGTACAGATAGTTTGTGTTTCAAGAGAATAGTATAGTTACCAGAGGCTTTGAAGGCAGAAATGTAGACCGAGTACTACGTAGGTTGTTTCCGCTTTGCTGAGGTAGCTTGACCACGCAATGCATTGTGGGTACACCAGGGAGTGAGGCAACAATAACAATGAAAAAAAATAATAACCACCCTGATATCTTATTGTTACATTTAATATCACAACATGGTTGTTGGTGACATGAAACGATATGTAATATGAAATTAAATAGTACTGGTGGAACTGGTAGAGGTGGCCGGGGAGCGGGAAGTCTGGACTTGTTTGCTGAATGCTACCTCCGAGATCCGGACCCGGATTAGCAGAGGATAATGTGATGGAAAGGGACGTGCTTGTTTTTCTTTTCGTCGTGTCATACCCTGTCCCTGACCTGTATTACATATTAATAATTATAATAATGCGTATATCATCGTTTCTGGCATATACTGCATATACTTTATAATAATCACTTACTCCAATACAAAAGTAGCGTCATGTCGGGGGCGCGCCTTAGCCACGCGCGCTCCCGTCGAGAGTGAGTGACAGCTGGTAGCTGGGCGCCCAACCGGTGTGTACCCACATTAGCCGCTCGCCGCCTTTGGAGCCGGAAGCATCGGCCACTGGGATGAGGAGGGAGGTCTGATTATCCGCTTGGAGCAGGACGGTGGGGAAAAGGAGCAAAGACACACTCGTAAGGAACAATAAAATAGGTGCGTGTTTCCTTCTTGGTGGCGTTAGCATGTATGCTAACACCGATGGCTGCCCTTGAATTAGTGAGCTAGCTAAACGCTAACTGCTTCAACATGGTTGTCTTTATTAGAGATTATCTGCTCTAGCTCTGCTCTCTAGGCGGTCACACACGAGATCCATCAAACGTTATCAACGTGCTCGTGAACCTAATCACATTGGACATAGCATACACACTCAAGATGAAAGATCAATACGGATTTGTCCACTGTGATTGCGGAGCTTTTTATAAACACCGAATAACATGATCGATGCACAATTTTAATAGTACGCCCTCAAACTGAATCACTATCATGCGATGCTATTCTTGATTTAATCTGAAATAGCAGTTTATGTCTCTAATCCCCTTAAAATCACTTCTACACTGGCATCGCTAACCCCTTAAAATCACAAATACGCTAACATTGCCAACCCCCTTAAAATCACTTGTATGTTAACATTGCTAACCCACTTAAAATCACTTGTATGTTACCATTGCTAACCCACTTAAAATCACTTGTATGTTACCATTGCTAACCCACTTAAAATCACTCACACGCTAACATTGCTAACCGACTTAAAATGACCTACATGCTAACATTGCGAACAAACTTAAAATCACTCACATGCTAACATTGCTAACCCCCACCCCCAAATCATTTGTACACTACCATTGCTAACCCCCTTAAAATCACTCAAACGCTAACATTGCTAACCCACATAGAATGACTCACATGCAAACATTGCTAACCCCTTAAAATCATGCACACGCTAACATTAAAATAACCTATACGCTAACATTGGTAACAGTTTAACATCACTCGTATGTTAACATTGCTAACCCACTTAAAATCACTCGTATGTTTACATTGCTAAACCCCTTAAAATAACTCATACGCTAACATTGCTAACCACCTTAAAAATCACTCATATGCTAACATTGCTAACCCCGTAAAGTCACTTACACATGCACAGCGACCTTTGCTTGCTTGTAATCATAACTTTTATTACCTTCCAATATGTATGTTTGTGGATGCAGTTTTATCACATCATGTCCTACTTTTCATTTGTCTGAAGTCTGATGTCATAGGTTTCATTTCCTTCCATGTCGCTGGTCACGCGGAGAAAACCTCACCTCTTAAGAAACGTTGTCAGGGCAACAGTGTGGCTCATAAGTTCGTTGTTGGACCGTTGAATGTTTTGCGGTCATGTCACGTGGCTTGTCATGAGCGTGTCCCAGTCACATAACCGCAAAGTTGCATGGGCTTACCAAATAGTCAGTGTGACCAGTGTAAGTGGAACTGCCTGTGATGCCCCTGCAAGGTACTATTGTAAAAAATTGTCCTTATGTCACATTAAAGCAGTTAGGTGAAACACAGAGTCTTTCACACAGAGCAGGACAGAGAGATGTATTCTTTGAATGCTACCTGAGCTGAGTGTGACGGGATGGTCATTCGTGTGTGTGGGTGTTGGGTGTGACGGAGGGAGGGATGACAGTTTTCAGATGTGGCGGGTGTTGTCACGTCCAGTGCAGCTGTACTAGGCAAACACGAAAGGAGGACATCATGTCATCCAAGAGTGGTCCAGCATGTTTGCCTAGTCATGGAACTGTTGACTTGAATGGTACAGTACAGTATAATGGAGCTGTGAGAATGGAGCTTGTTTTTTCAACCTTTGTCCAGTAGGTGGCGCTATGCATCATACTGCAACTACTGCTATGCCAGAGAATAAAGAAGACGTAGCAGGAGGCGTCAGGGTTGCCATTGCTATATTTAGTGAATAATCGGAGCCCTCTAGATCACAAAAAATACTTAATATATTAGAAAATCCCCCGCTGGGCCACACTTTGGACGACTGCTTTGCCCCCCCCCCCCCCCCACTACCTCCTTTCCCAGCCTCCAAACAGGCAGAGACAGGGTTCACTCTGCATCGGTTTGATGGACGTTACAACAACGCATTACAACAGCATGAACGGAACGAGCCTTTTTGTCATTTTGTCATACAGTCGCTGTGTCTTGGTGGGTGGAGGCGGGGCCCCTAGTATACACACAGAAGAGTGCCACATAGTCGTCGTAGACCCCGCATCGTGTCTCGTGATGCCCCTTTTGCTTTTGGTGTTTTTTGCAACTTACCGTTTGTCTCCCCTGCAGCGTCCTTGACAGTGACATGCAAAGCGTCATGGCCAGCTATTAGAAGTAGTGCGTTCAGTGGTTTGGCTCATGCTGTCAGTCATTAGCTGAGAGCGAGTGTGGGGGTGTGCTTAATCGTCTCGCACGCGCACACACACACACCAACACACACACCAACACACACAGAGTTAATAATCTAATCCGAGTAGTGTGAGTCAGTCTTACTGGTTAATCCCACTCAGGTGGGAGTGAATCTCTGTTGTGACTGGTTCGTTGGGGGGGGGGGTCTTGATGACGTCCCAACCTACTCCGTCACGTACAGCAGAATTTTTTTAATGCTTGCAAACTATCTTCACCACTAAGTCAAAGAGTCCATGGTCTACGTCAGGGATTTACGGATAGCTGCCTGCATGTTGAGAATCATAACAGGTAGAGATTATTTTGGTCTTAGTTTAAGTCTAGCAGTCTGGACTCGCCTCTAAGCCTGCATGGCACCTGCTGTCCTCCTGGCTTTGTCCACCACAAAGTCCGAAAGTCAAAACCTTCAATGAGAAGCCACTTCAACCTCTAGTGACCTCCACTTCCTTACTTCCTTACTCCCTTACTCCCCCCCCCCCACCAGCAAATTTGCATGTTGAAAGATGAAAAGAAACTATCACAGAGACAATGTTCTCTGTTGCCCCCCCCCCAGCTGGCAGGTGAAACGTCATGGAGCAGCAGAGGCAGAGAGCTCTGTCCACGTCTGGGGAGTCGCTGTACGTCGTGCTGGGAGTGGACAAGAATGCCACCACGGAGGACATCAAGAAATGTTACAGGTGAGCATATAGGTGAAAAGGCCTTTATTATATCAACGTTCTTCTTCATTTTCCAATTATTTTCACTTTTCTTCAGCTGTCTACATTTTCTTCTTGTAATTTTATTCCCATAATATTTAGATTTTCCCAAATTTACATCTTTACGCTTTTTAATAATATTACAACTTACATTTTTTTCCTTCATATTTCAACTCTTGGCTACCAAAATGACATTTAATAATAGTCTGACTTTATTCTTGTCAAATTGAAACCTGTTTGTTAGAATAAAAGCTTTTTTCTTAATATTTTGATACTTGGCAACTTCATTTGTTGTTTTCCTTTTTTCATATGTCTTGTTAATGCTAAAAGTTTGTCATTTTTCCTCCTAATGCAAGAGTTTCTTCCCATAAAACTGCGGCTTTTTTAGTTTTTCTCTGAATGTTTTGACTTTTTAAAAAAGGAAACTCTTGTAGAACTTTTGTACATTTTTCTTCTCATAATTTATACTTCTTATCAATGTTTGTTTTCACTTTTAATAAATAATTTTTAATATAATAATGATGTCATTCTTCCATCTTTCCGAAAATGATGTTATTCTCGTAAAGTTACCGTTTTTCTCCATCTTTTTTCTCTTAATATTTAAACTTTATTCTGTAAAATGACTTTTTTGTTGTTGTAGTTTTCTTGAGAAATGATATTTTTAGGAGGAAAGGCAGCCTGCCGTGCGCTAGAGGGAGACAGACGGGCACACAGAGAATGAGGATGTGTGACGACCTCAAACAGAACCAGCAGCAGGTCTGCGGTCTTCCGTCACTCCACCCTCACAAGACCGATTCCTTCTATCTTCAGGAAACTGGCATTAAAGTTTCACCCAGATAAGAATCCCGACAATCCGGAGGCTGCAGAGAAGTTCAAGGAGATCAACAACGCTCACTCCATCCTGAGCGACAGCACCAAGAAGAACATCTACGACAAGTACGGTTCTCTGGGTCTCTACGTGGCCGAGCAGTTTGGAGAGGAGAACGTCAACACCTACTTTGTTCTGTCCAGCTGGTGGGCCAAGGTAGCGTCTTGTAGACCGGTTCTTCTCCACTCCCTCTACTTTGTTCACGGTGGCGTTGTTCATCATGATGTATGCGTTGTCTGTTCCCCCCCCCAGGCCTTGTTTGTCTTCTGCTGCTTGTCCACTGGTTGCTACTTCTGCTGCTGTCTGTGCTGCTGCTGCAACTGCTGCTGTGGCAAATGTAAACCTCGACCCCCCATGGACCAGGAGCCCGAGTTCTACGTTTCCCCTGAGGACCTGGAAGCCCAGATGACGGCCGACGAAAGAGGTGAGTAGTCGTTGGCGATAGACATAGAAACTGAGAATACTCTGAACACTATACTCTGAATACTCTGAACTGAGAATTGCTCCTCTATTATAAGTAGTAAAAGCGACATGTAGTATTCTGGTCACAAAACATGACCTTAACACTGCATGAAGTATTCAAGTCAGCCATGACATATCCCACATGATAGAATGAAAAAAGGTCTCCCAGTCTGTGTGGAAGTGGTAAGTTATTTGCTTTTCAACCTCAGAAGAAATCAATTCAAGGCTAACCGCTTTTCTCGCGAGCTGGCGGTCATCTCAAGCCCCTACAATGCATAATAGGAGGGTAACGGTGACTATAGGGTTGTTATTTCATGTGTAGAGGGCTCTAATCAATGCAGAGGAAACCCCGCACCAGCTCACCCTGGGAGCTATTTCAACACATTGTTGTTGTCTCCTCCAGACGGCACCAACGACCCCATCATGGTGCAGCCATCCTTCGCCACAGAAACCACACAGCTCACTGCCGACGCTCACCACAGCTACAGAACGGACGCATACTAGACACGTACGCACACGCACGGCCTGTCAGTGATGCGTCACGTAGACGTAGCAGAAGTTGCACAACAGGAGCAGACAGAAGATGAAGCCATTGAAGAGACACAAGACGCTGTATTGGCAGGGAATTATTTACACCTTCATTTCCGCCTGAACAAGTTCACCTGTTGACACACACACCACACACACGGGGGCGGAGCCTGTCTCAGCTTGACCAGGGCCACTCTGGACACACACACACACACACAGTCACGCTGTTATGCAAGAGGAATAAGCAACAAGCCCCACGGGAATGAAGCTGAGAGCTTGTGGTTGCACTCGTCCACTGTGCTGGACAATCCATCATGAAGAATTGTATCATTGAGTTCACCTCCAACGCTTTTTATTCATCAAATTGTTTTATTTTGGTGTCCCGGTCCTTCACGTCTTCCAATTGATCACCTTCATGAAGCAGTCTTGTCTTCCACATTCTTACAGCATCCCACACTCGGCTCCTAACTGTACTCGTCCTCCATTGAGTCTTGTGTGCGTGATGTGACATCACATGACCAGACATGGCGATGTCTGCGGAGTCTTTTCCGTCCTCCACAAGCTTCTGTCCTCCATCTTCCTCCATGTTTGTCTCCATCTATATTTCTAGCTAGCCTTCACCGTCATCACTTTTCCACTTGTTTTGTGTGTAGTTGTTTGTGTCGTGGTGGTGGGACTGTCCATGTGTTGTCCATTGTCCTTTAGCTCGTCTGTGTGGTAAAATCAATGCTGGACTACGTTGTTGTTGGTCCACAACCAAAGCAGCTTTGGCAGTGCCAAGTCTGCACCATGTTCACTTTTGACAACTTGGCCTATTTCCCCAATTTGTGGCCAGCGGGGGGCACCCGGCGTCTTTGTTTAAGTGGGATGGTTTGTTTATCAGTGTTCAGAGTGTTCCTGAAGTCTGAACACACCAGCAAAAATGCATCCAGTTTCCAAATGATATTTTTAATGTTATATATATATATATATATATATATACGTATATCTATCTATCCATCCATTTTTACGGCACTTATCCTCACTCGAGGTACGGGGGTACGTTGGAGGCTGTCCCAGCTGACTTTGGCCAATTGCAGGGCTCATATAATCCCATATAATGATTTGCACTCAGATTCCTACCGACAGACAGTTTACCATTTCACCTAACGTGCATATTTTTGGAATATGGGAAAATATCATTACATTAGAAATAAGAAATATAGCTATTTATTTTTAATAAATAATAATAACATAAATGTATAATTTCATTTATTACAATATAACTTAATAAATGTTTTTTTTTTAATAAATACATATTCTTTATTTATAATTAATTAATTGTACTTTTATTTACTTTATGAATATATTTTTAATTTCCAGGAATGGAACCCATGCCCCCTCCCATGAAAGGCATGTCAAAAAATGTTTGTGTAACAAAAAAAATTCCATTCATCCATTTCCCCCACTTACCCGAGGTTGGGTTCCCGGGGAAGCCCAGGCTTCCCTGCAACGTCCAGTTCCTACCAGCAGATCCCAAGGCACTCCCAGTCTAGTTGAGAGGCCCAGTCTCTCCAACATGTCTTGGGTCTTCTCCTCCCTCTTTGCCACTTGTGGCGGTGGAATGGATGGTGTGGGTGCGCCGTGCTGCGCCAGACTGCTCTGCTCACACAAGCTTTCACAAGTGCGCTGGCCACACTCCTTAGGAACACTCTACAAAAATAGATCCCCTTATCTCAAATAAATTGTAGTTTTGTGTATTATATGTACGTATGTGTGCAGTATGTGAAATATCCAGACTTTATGGACGCCCTGTCTGCCATTACTTGAGGAAACGGATGATTGACGAATCCAAACTACTGAAACGTTTGTAATATACACACACACACACACACATAGTTGTATGTGTTGAGTTTGACAGCTTTTGGTTGGGTCCGAGACAAGTGGGCCCCCTCGCCACACACACACACACACCAGTTCTGCCCCCAATGCCCGGCACAAGATACTCCTTTGTCAACGGCCCTGCTGGCGAGCTTGCAAAAGTAAACATCTTCACTCATCATGCAGAGCTTCTCTCAGGGATACTGCAGTTTAAAAATAGTTTCTTTCCAGTCATCTGCACTTCCTGTTTGACAGATTTCACCTTCCTTTTGTGTCATCCATGGTAGGTTGATAGTGTTGAGACACGCTCATAGCGCTCTGTCAAAGCCAAACAGACCAAACGATGGAAATCACAGTTGAGATGCTCTCTTTCATGGTGAGAAAAAAGATTGAAGTGTGGATGTAGTGAGCAGATGAAGCGTTGTTCTATTTATTTTTCTTAACCTTTGAATTAACGGCTACACGAGATGTATAGAATTTTAGAAGCCAAAACCAGCGAAACGTTGTTCTTTTAGCTTGCAGACTTAAATAAGAATAAGTCGTTCTAATAAACATTTTCAATGCTTTACATATCTTGTCTGTTTTGACTTTTGCGGGAATTAGGGTGGAAAATGTATTGTTACGATGAACTTCACTCTTTGTTATTGCCCCCAATTTGCTGTTTTTTTATTTGTACAACTTTCTTTGAAAACAATTATGCATTTATGTCTTTACTCCCATAATATTTTGGCTTTATTCCCATCAAACAGTGGGGTGGGCACGGGGGGGACTGTGACAGGCAGTGTTTTGTGAGGATAGATTTCAATTTGACACAAATATTTTGCTTTTGTGACATCTGAACTATCTAAGCAACTACACCAACATAAAATTGGGTTGTTTTACATCAAAATAACCATTTATAAACAAATATGTAACTACTTAGTTTCACATTTGTAATGAATCGCGTGTGTGCGTGTGCATGCATAGAAATTTCCCTACAATTCATAGAACATATTTTTTCCTTTAAAATTTTAACCCCATGCTACTAAAATGACATTTAAAAAAAAAATCTGTTTCTGTTGTGTTTTTTTCCCCAGCAGGTTTTTTTTAAAACATGACTATTCCCATGATATTTTACCTTTAGTCTTGTGATATTCTTTTGCTGCAACAGGATTTTCCAAAAATGACAACTTTATTCCATGTTTTGTTTGTTCCTCATCGTGTAAAAACTTTTTTCTTGAATATTTAAAGTTTCAGCTCCTAAAATGACGTTATTCTCTTTTAATGTTGAAAATTTTTCTTTTATTATTTTATACATTACATTACATACATATACATTATTCTTAATTAAAATTACAGAGGATTTCTGCTGGTGGTGGATGTAAGCAAGTAGAAATAACACACAAGACAAATGTTGCATTTCCTAACCAGTGTTAGTGTCAAGCAAGTCTGTACCAATGTAAGTGTGTGTTTGTGCTGAGTGAGGGTCATGTGACCCGAGTGCGTGTGTGTTTGGGTCAGTGTGCAACCAGAGAGTGTGTCTTAATCTGTCCCTTCCTTGTGTGTGTGTGTGTGTGTGTGTGTGTAAGACACAGCACACGTGATTGGGTGTGGGTTGAGGTGACACTAATATGAATGTTTGTATCTAAAGTTGTGAACAAGCACACAGCTTGTTTTTCTTGAGAAATGGATGTTGTGTAGTGTGAGGAGGAGAACGAGGAGGAGGAGGAGGGGCGTGGTCAGATCCCACTCGGGCCTACCAAGTGCACCCATTCTCCTCAACCCCCCCCCCCCCCCCCCCCCCCCAGGCATATTTAGCACTGTGTCACAGGAGCTGCAGATCAGAAAGTGGCTCTGAAAACCCCCACATTTTCATTCCCCACCAATTGGTACACTAACACACTTGAACCACAGAAGAAAGACGATTGTGCTCCATTCAAGAGGAGCCAACCGGAGAAGATCACATATTAAAAAAAGGTAAAGTATCTTTGATTTGAGTTAATGCTGTGGTGTTTTAAATGTGACAGTTTTCTAGTCTTGGCTTTGCCTACTTGACATTTTGTCTCCCGCTTCAGTGACCTTTAAATTGCTTCAGCATGTTGAACTTAGCTTCCAACTGACCTGCTAGGACTACCACCGACCACCAGCTAAAACCTGCTTACACTACCTCCGACCACCAGCTAAAACCTGCTACCACCGACCACTAGGTAAAACCTGCTACCACTACCACCGACCACTAGGTAAATCCTGCTACGACTACCACCGGCCACTAGGTAAAACCTGCTACGACTACCACCGACCACTAGGTAAAACTTGCTACGACTACCACCGACCACCAGCTAAAACCTGCTACGACTACCACCAACCACCACCTTAAAAACTGCTACGACTACCACCGACCACTAGGTAAAAACTGCTACGACTACCACCGACCACTAGGTAAAACCTGCTGTGACTACCACCGACCACCAGCTTAAAACCTGCTAGTACTACCACCGACCACTAGGTAAAACCTGCTAGGACTACCACCGACCACTAGGTAAAACCTGCTAGGACTACCACCGACCACTAGGTAAAACCTGCTAGGACTACCACCGACCACTAGGTAAAACCTGCTAGGACTACCACCGACCACTAGGTAAAACCTGCTAGGACTATCACCGACCACTAGGTAAAACCTGCTAGGACTACCACCGACTACTAGGTAAAACCTGCTAGGACTACCACAGACCACTAGGTAAAACCTGCTGTGACTACCACCGACCACCAGCTTAAAACCTGCTAGGACTATCACCGACCACTAGGTAAAACCTGCTAGGACTACCACCGACCACTAGGTGAAACCTGCTAGGACTACCACCGACCACTAGGTAAAACCTGCTGTGACTACCACCGACCACCAGCTTAAAACCTGCTAGGACTACCACCGACCACTAGGTAAAACCTGCTAGGACTACCCCCAGCTGTCTGACTTTTGTTCAGATTCTGGAGTCTTTAGGATCGACTTTCGGATTGTATCTTTCTGGTAGACTTCAGGTTGACTAAATGGAGTGTTAAAGGTACGTGAAAACGCCTTCATGCTCGACCTGCCGACGAGCTCTCCTGTCCTGGAGACCTTTAACCCCACCCGACGTGCTCGCCTGCAGGTCCTCGTTCCATGTCTCTGAGCCAGCAGTGTGGAATGGGTGGGGCCGAGCAGGAGGCGGGGCTGGGGATGCTGGAGAAGCAGCTGACCTGTCCAATCTGCTTGGAGCTGCTCCAGAAGCCCGTGGTCATCCTGCCGTGTCAGCACAACCTGTGCAGGAAGTGTGCCAACGACCTCTACCAGGTGTGTTTACGTCTACGCTGCAAGATGTGGAAACATTTTATGAGGAAAAATCCACACATTTACAATAGTAACTATTTACAATAGTAAATGTGTAATTTTTTTTAAGTAATTAATTGTCATATTATGAGTATTCATATTTTTTCATAATTTTGCATGGAAATACTAATTTTACAAGAATAAAACTAGTATTTTGATGTGTAGTTTTATGAGCAAAAAGTCACAAATTGACTAATGCAGTTATATTTTGAGGAAAAACTTTATTTAAAGCCCTGTGATTGGCTGGCGACCAGTCCAGGGTGTACCCCGCCTCTCGCCCGAAGACAGCTAGGATAGGCTCCAGCATCCCCCGCGAACCTAGTGAGGAAAAAAGCGGTAGAAAATGAATGAACTTTATTTTAAAAAATGTTATATGGTAAGATATAAGTCGCAAGAAATTGGCAATTTTACAAGAATAAAGTTGTCATTTTATAAAGAAATGGTTGTAACGTTACGGGAAAGAAAATGTACAATTATAATATGAGAAAAACTTTCAAATAAACATTGTGAAGGAAGAAGTAGTCATTTTAACACATTGGACAAGAATAAATTGTACAATTATGAGGAGGTTTTCCATGAATGACAAGAATACAGCTGTAATATTCTGAGAATAAAACTGCAATATGAGAAAAAGGAAAAGACCCGAATAAAGTTGTGCATTATGAAGACATAGTGGGGACGTCAGGGAAAACAAAGGTGCAATTGTCGTATTATGAGGAGAAAGTCATAATATGAAGAGAGAAGCGGTAGGTTTATGGAAAATTGAGTGGAAATTTAACAAGAGAAACTGTCAACTTGCTAAAATAATTTCTTGTTCTGCACGAACTCAAATCCATGAATGTGTGCAAAGGAACTATTGAGACCCCTCGGCGAGTTTTGAGCATTTTAATCGATGCAAGGTGGTCATGCATTCTTGCATTTTTTTAGTATCTCACCCACTCTGGAATTCATTTGGACTTTGGACATCATGAACTTGGGCTGACCCCGATTTGAAGTCCGAAAAACCAAATCCCGTGCAGCAGCTGAGGCTTACATGAACCTATTTCTGGCCGGCGCCATCTTTCTGTGCCGGTTGCATCTGTCTTCACTGGCCCACATGCGCTGCTTGCTTTTTCCACATGAGGACAGCTGCTGTGGTGATGCTCGTTAAGTGCAGTACTCGTTAAGACGATGTGCCATCATGAAGAACACATGCATCATATGTCCCTAATGTGTGGATACAGATGCATGTCTTATGCAATCAGGGGGACATTCCACCAGTTTCTGTCGTTGTGCTGTGCTAACGACACCTTGTCCCAGCCCTCCTTGTTTCAGGCCCGCACCACCATGACCGTCAACAGCGGGCGCTTCCGCTGCCCGTCGTGCCGGCACGAGGTGATCCTGGACCGCCACGGCGTCTTCGGCCTACAGAGGAACCTCCTGGTGGAGAACATCATCGACGTCTACAAGCAGGAAGTCGGCAGCGACGCCTCCAGGTGGCGACACAAAAACAACCCTGAAATTTGGAGAATGGGGATGTTTTATGAAGTCGTAACTTCCTCTCCAGGCCCCTCCCTGCTTCTCCCTCAACTCCCGCTCAGATCACCTGCTCCGAGCACGACGGCGAGAAGGTGAATATTTACTGCGTGACCTGCCAGATGCCCACCTGCTCCCTCTGCAAAGTCTTTGGACGACATCGGTCCTGTCAGGTGCAACCACTGGACCACGTCCTCCAGCACGAGAAGGTAGAGCTCATCACCTGTCAAGGAGGCTGTTCCGTTATGCAGTCTTGAGGTGATTTCCCAGTATGGAACAAAAGCTGCCATTTTACAAGAAATATTGCAATTTTACAAGGAAAAATCATCAGAATATCCGAAAAGCAGTCTGAAAAAAGACCCTTCATTGGACTACAAAAAATAATTTTGTGAGAAAAATGTTTGCAATTTGAGTCATAAGTTTACATTTAGAAGAAAGTTGGACTATATGAACAATTTGATGAGAAAAAGTCATGATCACGGATGTCTCATACTCCAGGCCACCGATAATGAAACTAATTTTGACATTCTTAAGTGTCATGAGTGTACAAGGAAGTTAGACCAGCAGCATGTCATGCACTGCCATGACAAACATTAAACTCATCACACAGCAGCTTAGCACTCAACCTGAGAAATATAAACACCTATCATATGAAAAAGCAACATTTTAAATTGTTTCTAGAATGCATTTTGTTTGAGAAAACTTTCATTGGAGGAGCATAGAAAACGTAGAAAGGCCGCTTCTGTCCACCAGAGGTCCCAAAGCCCAAAGAGAAGCTGACGTCATCGCAGAGCACATGATGACCGAGCCCGCAGGGAGAGGTTTTCATTTTAATGCGACCTATCAACATGTACACATTTATAGTACCCCTGAATACGCTTGGATGCTCTCCACTTTGTTGCACTTTGCTGCTTTCAGTTTCAGGTTGAGTCCGCACAGTACAGATACGTCAATACTTATCACGTTCTCTAGTATTTCACATCGGGGTGGCGCTGAAAATGTCTCTCCTTGTGGTCAGGCATGACAGACAATAATTGAGAAGCACCGCGCCTAAAAAATATTCAAAGGACAACTTTGATCGATTTTTTTTATTAATCATTGTACCTTTTTACCACTACTTCTTCATAATATTACAACTTTATTCTTGTAAAATGATATTTTACATAAAGGCATGCTTGGGGGAGTCCAATCCTTCCAATTCTGTGGCTTGGTGTTTTCTCAGGACGTGCTAAGAGAAGGCGTGGCTTCCCTGGCGGAGGTCAACCAGAAGGTGCAAGCGTTGATTGACGAGCTGGAGGAGACCTGCAGGAGAATCGAGGCGAGTCGATGCGACCATGTTGTAAACAACCGGATGGATGCATGGACTGATCCACGGGGGGAGGAGCCTAATCTTGTGTGTGTGTGTGCGTGTGTGTGTGCGTGTTCTACAGGAGAACTGCGAGACTCACAAACAGAACGTGTGTGACAAGTTCAGCCGAATGTTCTCCATCTTGGACGAAAGATGCAAGGTCAGTTTTCTCTGATTAAAGTAATGAGGATGATAATTACACAAATATTTTCAAATGCACATATTCATACTTCTGACTAGTACTACTATGATATTTACCTGCTTTGAAGGCCATGACAGAGCGAATCAGCTCAGAGGAAGAGGAGAAGACAGGCCACGCCCAGCTGCTGGCACGTTGCTATGGCGACAGCATGGAGGCCAACAGGAAGCTGTTGGAGAAGGCAAGGAGCAGCATGGAGGATCCCGACATGGCCGCCTTTGTCCAGGTCGCGTGCGCTCTTATGTTAGCATGTTTTGTTAAGTAGCATAGCGTCGTTATCATAATGTCACATTTTAACGTTATTAGTTGTTTTTTCCTGTTTCAGAATTCCAAAGACCTGATCGCAAAGTGAGTAGCATGCTAAGCTAAAGTCAGTGTCTTTTATTTTGCTAAGTGGAGCCACTTCCTTCCCGTCCTGGCTCCCCAGGGTCCAAACAGCCGCCCTGTTCAGTCCCGCCGAGATGCTGCAGGCAGGACAGGAGATGACAGCCTCCACCTTCAACTTCAGCCAGCAGGAGAGCGCCGCCAGGAGCATCGACTTCATCCGAGGTGGCGTGCGCCTCATTGATGAGGATTCACAATCTTCGGAACCGTGGGAACCTGCGGTAGCTTCAGGACCAGAGAGTGAATCATCAGCGCCTCCAGATCTTCACATCCAAATGCTTGCTGGCCAAGAGGAGGAGGTTCTGGAGCAGGAACTGGAACCAGAGCAGACGGCTACACCAGAGGATCCGGTGGGCAGCGAGTCGGGTCCGGTCACAGAAGAGCCGGCGGGACAGGTGGAGGAATATGCTGCTGACGAGGGACTGACGGGTCCCATCAACACGCAACAGGTATGCACATGTCACATCTTCTCATTCTCTGCAGTGGAACCTCCAAGTGTGATGAGCACACAATGTTCCCCATCAGATGTCATGGAAATAGAAATCTTCTGTTCCAGGGTCAAACTATGACCATTTCCTGTTCTATGGTTATCGTCATATTTTTCCTATTAGCCGTCACCGGTCCCCTTCTGTGGTGGCCTCACAAACCCCTCCGCATCATCATTAGTGGAGTTTTGAGGTTCTGTACCACCTGTAAGGTGTTTGAATTTGGAGGTTCCACTGTATTACCTGCAACCTTTGACCCCTGCGACATGAGCCACACTTCCTGTGTGAGGTGGATCAGGTCTCGGGCGAAGCTACTTGTCATTTTGGGGTCCCTTAACTGTCTTCCTCATTATCAGAGTGAGGAGGGCAGGGCCGTGTCCGAGCCAGATGATTGGACGGAAGGACAGAAGGAGGCGGGGTCAACAGATGTTTTGCTGTATCCTGACTGGTACCGGTCCAGGAAGAGGCTGCTTCCTGGGACTGGTGAAGCAGAGGAGGTGGCGGACAGAATAGACAACTCCGTGTTGTATGCCACACGTCCTCCAGAAGATTCTTCTCTCCGACCTCAAACGCGGCCTCGGCCGCAGCCTCCTCCGCTGGCGCAATGCCGAGAGCCTGCACTTCCGGAGATGGGAGGAGACGGCGGTGTGGGGACGGAGGAGGATGAGGACGCTCAGGGGTGGGTGTGTCTTTCTGATGAAGGCTCAGAGCCGGTGCAGGAGGCCACCCCCATTCCTTCAGAGGACCACTTGGCTCCACAGGAGGAAACTTCAGGACACACCAAGGAGAAGCTGAGCGACTATGAGGGTGACTCCTCAGAAGGAGACGCGGCGGCGCCACACGGATCTGGCAAAGTGGAGGCGAGTGACGAGGGAGAAGGCGTGACCTCCTTCGATTCCCTCCAGGTCAGTGTCGCCTGCTTGCGCCCGTCATGGCCACCGCCGCTGCCGCTTGCTCGCCACACACCTGCTGATGTGGCCACGCCCATTTCCTGTCATTTACTGCTGATGCTGTCGCTGGGGAATAAATTATTAGTGGACAAAGATTTGGAGGGCATGTTAGCGAAGCGCCATGGGAGTTAGCATCCACACGGTACACGTGTGTATGGAACCCAGGCATGCGTCCGGCTGCCATTGGCGTTTACAATTGACATTTGCGGTAGTAACCATCCACTCCCCGCTGTGTTCAACTTCTCTTTTAGATTCCAAAGCATATCAAGCTAATGGCTAATTTAGCAGACCCATTTAGCATGACCACTTTAATGGCCGGATTTTTCAAACGGTCCTATCATTGACGTTTATATCGCAGCCCAACATGTTGCTGAAAGGCACACAGTTAAGATAACCTTTTGTTTGGTACTTTTTCATATTTTATGCTGCATTTATGTTACTTTTTTGGTAGAGTTGGTAGTTTTGAATTGTGCTTGTAACCCCATTGAGTTGCATGAAATGACCACGTTGATCATTATGCCTCAGGGTTTATTCAATTGCGTTGATACCTAAAGTGCACTTCAGTGAATTTAAGTGACTAATATTCATAATGCTGTACAAAGGTTATGTATCAAAGAAACGTTGACTGCAACATCCGGGTACTGACAGTTGACCTTATTCCTCTCTCTCCCAACTCCCTGTCCCACACTTGGAGAGGAGTCAAGTATCTGTTTGTCTGTCTCCTCATCCTCATCCTCATCCTCATGGTGTACGTGTGCGATCTGGTCCGTGTTCCTCCAGGCTGTCGCCTTCTTCTTCTACCTTGTGGCTTTCCTGGTTCTCCTGCAGAAGTTTTGGTCTTACGTTGGCTGCTTCATATGCACTTAGAAACACCAGCAGGGAGACGCTGCCATCGTCGCTTTAGCTCACCTCAGGTATACACACCCACCCCACGCCAGCTTTCATTGATTCACGCTCGCTGTCACGACAAGAAAGGACTTAAAATCACCACTCAGGCTTTGTTTGGAATCAGCGCAACCGTGCATGTTGTCTCACAATGTCTATACTCATAAATATCTACAGGCAATGTTTTCAGTCACCCATCAACACCCTTGACTGGCATCGTGTAAAATGTTCACAAATGACGAAGCGGGGTCCATCCCGGGATGCTGAAAGGATGAAAGATGATGAAAGGAATTGGGAGGACATATCACAACATTGTATTATTGTGAGAATAACATGAAGAATGTCACACATTTGTAAGGATAAATGTAGTATTTGGAGATAACATCATTTTACAAGATGTCACCATGACAAGAATAAGACAAAAAGGAAGGAAAATATTTATTTTAAGGAATAAGTCGAAAAAATGAGATAACAGTTGTCCTGATATGAGAATAAAATCGTCATGAAAAAAGTGGTAAGCTTAGAAAAACTACAAATGTTAGTGGAAATGAGATATTTTGATTTATTTTTTGATATTATGGATGGATGGGTGGATGGATGGTTTTGGCCTTAATGTGCATGAAAGGGGATTCTTCGTCCCGCTGCTGACATCGTGTGGTCATATCGTGTAATTGCAGTGGCAAGCGGCCAGAACAGATGAACACTACTACTACCATTGAATGGGTTTGTGTTTGGACACGTTGAACACTGGTCAGTCAGCTGACGTGCTCTTTTGCTCCAGAAGGAGAGTCAAACCGGCAGCCATGCTTCCGGCAGCCCAGCCGCCGCCGCAGCAGCAGCCCGGCGACCCACTTTCAGCTTCTCCTGGCTCAACACGCTCTACAAGAACACGTAGATGGGACCTGAGAAGATGTGGCTGCTGGTGCTGCTGCAAGACCCAACCAGTATCCATAAAAGGAGGAAAAATCGTGTGACGAAGCGCAGGAGTTGAAATTGCCATCCTGACGGACGCCGGGGCATCTCCTGGGACTTCACCTCAGGCAGCATCTCGTGTGTTTGCGTGTGTTTATTTTGGGTGACAAAGATGGCAACCATAGAATAGGATGGAGGCTGGCTGCTCAGTGCCACACAGCCAAAGTGAATAAATGAAGAAGAGGGTTACAGCATGTATGTTAGAGTAGCTATCCAACCTTCACAAACTTAACAATTTGATGTCTTAACGCAAACGCTTGTTAACTTATTTTTACACTTGTCTGATAGTCAATAATGTTGAAAGGTGACTTAAAATACAGAAAGTTTATATGATGAGCAGAGTGTTTAGATCAATGGAGGTCCGTTCACCCCAGGTTTTTTCTCCAGCAGGTGATTTGATTGATGAGCTCCTTCCTTCAAATTGAAGGTGGTGTTGATCATTAAAATCACCTGCGTTGGTGACCGGATAGACAGAAAACCTGCAGTGTCTCGGTCCGCCACGGCACGAGTTTAACACCCCTGGTTTAGATGGTTTCCGATGTGGCTGAGTTTTCACAGTGGAGTGGATTACTTTGGCCTCAAAGTTTCTTTTTGAATCTTCTGCTTTCCATCAGTGGTGACTTTGATGCCAAACTAGATTTTTTAAAGAAGAAGTTATGCGTGTGTGATGTAACAATAAACAATGTGTAATAATTTCATTGTGGTCACTGTATGTAAAATATGGAGCGGACTCTCACACATCCTCCAATGAAAAGAAAAAAACGTCACTTCTGGTTCTCTAAACGTTCCCTCCAAATTAAATCTAACTTATTCAGCTTAAATTCAGATATCGTATCTTGTCTTCTGTCACGTATGTATCTTGACAGTTTGGTTGAAGTGTGTAGTTGTTTGTCTGCCTACGAAGCACATTCTGTGATGGTAAATCAACGTGACGCCGTTAACTTCACGGCTTCAATAAACTTGGTCTTATTTTGGAATCTCATGCCGGATGAACGTTGCTGCTATTTGCTAACCTTACCAGGAAGGTTTTTAGCTGAGCTGGCTGTGGAGGACTTCCTGTGAGTGGCAGTCAGTCTACCAGCAGACCTCTCCCCCTCTGCCCAGGTGGAACAACCAGGCGACTTCTACACACTTTGTCCGGCAGGCTCAACACCGACTTCTAGCTTTTTGTTCCAGTCGACGCCATGGATCCCGCCGGCCAAGGTAACAATTCGTGTTAGCTAGCATGTAGCCAACATTAGCATCGGATAGTCGCGACTTCTGTTTGTGTTGGTGTGTGTGTGTGTGGGGGGGGGGGGGGGGTAGTTTGTGTTGTGACAGAGAAATAGACACGGTTAATGTAAGTGAAAGTCTTATTTGCCAACAAAAAGCCGGGTAACTGTACCGCGTTTAGTTAATAAACATGAAAGTTAAGCGTGTTTTAGCGTCTTAAGTTGTGTCGTTGCCCCATGGTTGATAGCAGGACAGGCCCGCTGCTACATGCTACTATTGCTAATGTTTACAACTCCAAAACTTATTTTGTGTGTTTTGCTAGTTTTGAAAGAGCTCGGCCTCTAAGTCTTAACCTGAACTTGCCCTTTACTTACCCAATTTACATGACTTTGCAACCACGTCTGCCTCTGATTAAAATCAACATAAGTTAGCTGTTGAAATGAGACGTATGTGTCACCTATGTAAATTGACACAAATATGGGCTGTTTTTAATTGCCTGTATTTGAAAACCAAATATCCGGTAGACAAGAGCCTTGGCTATATCACCATGGCAATGGAAATTCTCATCAGCAGTCCTACCTCGCTCTATTGATGAAGGTTGGGTTATTTTTTAGCAGTGATCATCTTTTTGAAGTCGTCATAACGCTCCACAATAATTACGGCATGTTGAGCTACTTTTGCAGCACACGCCTCATCCGGGTGGCTGCACAGGCATCCTGGTGATGTGAGCTGCCTGCATGGTCACCCACGTTTTTCACTCTATGGCAGAGGTGGGCAAACTGCAGCCTGTGGACCACATTAGGGCCCATTTTCCAAATTCCGTTTTTAATCCTAAACATGGACGGTGTGGCCGACAACATGACGTTCAGTGCCATTGTGGCACGCTTGAGTTGCCAAAACAGTCAGGTGCAGTCTGGAGCTGGAACAGAAAAGCCCCCCGCCCCCAAACAACAAAATAGAAAGTGAACTACCTATTGGGCCATGTGGGCATACAAACAATAAGGCAACCATATACGCCATTCCCACCGCAAAGCATGCTGGGTAGCTTGTGGTACTCTTTCTCCCATCGTTTTGCTGCCTTTTATCGCATTTTTGCTTGATTGCAAAATATGTTGAGGAGGTCGTGAGAGAACATAGTCTTGATACCAACCTGTCATATTGTTGTTCCAGACGGACTAGCCAGCATGCCTTGCGGGCAGAGAACAGTTTTAAGTGAGGTGTCATGTTGTGATGCGTGAACTTGCTGTGGTTGTGTTGTTTTTCTTTTGTTGCACAGTGAGCAAGTATGCCATTCTGATTGGTGCCACCTATATGTAGACAGTGGGAACTGTAGGAAGTCATGGAGGACGTGTACGGCAGCCTGAAGTCCTCATCGGTCTTTCTTTCCATGTGTCTCCTCTCATTGTGCAGATATCAACCTCAACTCTCCCAACAAGGGTCTGCCCGTGGAAAATCCCGGTGGCCTGTCGGACGTTTCGGTAGAGGGCGCTCTGGGAAACTCGGGCAACCCCCTCCCGCCAGGCCTGACAGAGGAGGAGGCCGAGGAGCTCCGCTCTGAGCTCGGCAAGGTGACAGCGACCTGTCGCCCGGCGCCATCACCGCCTTTTATTTAGTCACGTCTACGCTGTTCTTTCAGGTGGAGGAGGAGATCAGCACGCTGCGTCAGGTTCTGTTGGCCAAAGAGAAACACGCCCTGGCGCTCAAGAGAAAACTGGGCCTCAGCCCGCTCAACGAACTCAAGCAGAATCTCACCAAGAGCTGGCAGGACGTGCAGACCTCCAACGCGTACGTATTCATGCACGGCATCATCACCATGCTACATACACGCGTCCAAAAGACACTTAGCCTTATTGCTACGTGAGCTAGCGCTATGCCAGAATGAGAGAAAAACATCAGAAATGCAAAACGCTTCATTTGATTATGAAATACATACAATCAAATCAACATTGAAGGCAGCCTGACCTTTTTTGTTTGATATTTGTGAATATTTCAATGCCGCTGCCTGAGGACATAAGACGACAGGGTACTTCTGTCAGGACACTTGGATGAGTGTACTTTGTACACTGTGTACTTATACCAGTATTGCGGCGCCAATGTTTAGACATCCCGATAAAGTGACAATTGCAATATTCACCTCTACTCTTAACGCCCCCACCGTACGCCCTCCCACGCCGCCACTTGCGACTCTGCTCCATCCTCCCTCCATCCCGCCTCCTTGTCAAGTCTGACAACATTGTCCCGAGGCGACCTTCCGTCCTCCCGCCTGTAGGCTCTTTGTCCTTGTCGCCTTGCGCGTATCGCTCTGCGCCGTTTGCAGCGTGGCCGTCTGACCTTTCAACTCGCCTGCCGCTTCTACTGCTGGGAAAGCTGCAGATGTTTGCAGGCGGTTGCAGAGAGAACTGGCTGGACGGGATGGCCGTCACCTGTCAAGTATGAGGCAGGTGTAGTCATTCATGTCAGAGGAAAGAATGTTGCACTCCAGGGGACCACAGCGGCGGGCGCCGTACGCAGGGTTTTACAAGAAATGAACATACTGTGAGAAGAACTGGGAACTTTTTACTGGGAGATATCTTACTGGTCCTCATATTATGACATTTAGGTCATTAGTCAAAAAAGGCATTGTACAAGAATGAGGTGGTAAAACATGCAAGTCTACCAGAAGAAAATCCTCATTTTACCATGAAAGTATTCACATGACAAGAAGGTTCATCTCCTAATCTTACCAGGAGAAAAGGTCAAACCTGGCAAGAGTAAAGATGTTGTTGGTAGAGAGAGAGTGAGTGAGTGTGTGTGTGTTGACACGACCCTGCTTAATCCTTCTGTGTCTTCAGATATCTGTCTGCCTCGGCTACTTTGGATGACATTTCCCACTCGGAAGCGTGAGTTTGATCCATTTCTCTTCTTCCTCTTGCCTGGCCTGACCTGAGCTGCTTTCTGTGAGGGGGCGGTGGGGTGGCAGGCTTCTCTCTTGTGTCGTCGCTGCTGGCCTAGCTTTGTGTCGTCCATCTGCTTTTTGTGTAAGACTCAGCTGAAGGTGGCATGCTTCACGTGATCTTCCATGCAGAGACATGGATGTTAGCAAGTCCAAACAATTGAAGGAGGCGTGTGTAGCATTGTGTGTGTAGCATTGAGCTAACACGGGTAACTGGTGGGGGCGGTGTCGGCCCGGGAGGAATGGCGTGCACGTGTTTACCCCGACTGGCATAGCGCTGCTCTTAAGGTAAAGACGCTGACATGCACACGGGTCTGACCTTGGCCTCGCCTTCTCTCCTCCTGCAGATATAAAAAGACTCAGGAGACCCTCTCCCAGGCGGGACAGAAGACGAGTGCCGCCATCACCACCATGGGCTCGGCCATCAGCAGGAAGCTGGGCGACATGAGGTAGGGCCCCGGGCGACGCCGGGCTAACTGGCGTTGTACAACACAGCCACGCTCCAAATGGCGTAGATGGAAAGGTTGTGTGTTTGCCTGCTGCTGCTTCCCTGACACAGAAACGACTGCAAACCACAGGAAGTCTCCCGCTCATGCCAGCGTATTGCTTTAATGTGTGTGTGTGTGTGTGTGGTCACTGATGCTTCTGCGTCACACTACTTTGTGCTTGTCTTCCTGCTGCCGTGGCCTGCAGAGCGCTTCCTTTCTCCAACTCTTTTAGGTAAGCCCACACTGCCGTGCTCGCTACACCACATAGGCTGCGCCTCGCGTGGAATACTGCCCGATTTTGACGCTGCGGTGTCGTCCCTGTACACTTAGTGGAAAAGCTGATGTCAACTTTTATGGACTTCCTGTTTTGGTTTTATTCCTGATGACTGAAAATGTCCCGTAGTGTTGAGGAAGTCAAGTGTACTGTGTAGGTGGAAAAGGCCGAGCGTCACATCACCTGCTGTGTGTGTGTGTGTGTGTCTGTCTGCTTGCTTTTTGTAACTGGTGCACTTTCTCTTGTCTCCTTTTCTTAATGCTTTCAAAGTAGCAACTATTCCATTCGCCACTCCATAAGTATGCCAGCGATGAGGTAACGTAATCCTTTCATCATCTTCCTACTACTCGTACTCTACCTTCTTACCGTCCTGGTACTTTCCCAGGTTGGAACGTTTTGCTACGCATCAAATCTGTCATGTAGTTTTCCAAAACACGCACGTCGCCTCCTCAGATGCCATCCTACCTCGGATGCAAACCTATGCAAAGCCACATACTTCATATAATAATTCATAAATAATAATTATTTCACCCAAACTTCAATCGATTGCTTCAAAAAATTAAAGATGTCTAGTAATTTCATACGTTAAAAAAATTAAATATTACAAGGAATACATGGACTCTAACAAATAAAATATGATTTAAATATATTGCAATTATATCAAATATATACTATATATATTCATATTTTAGTCATGTGTGTGTGTATATATATATATATAATTTTTTTTTTGTTATATTGCTATTTGTATACTTTTCTATATATATTATAGAATACCATATCCCTGGGGATGGTGATGAGGATGTGACAGTCGTGTTATGAAGTGGTGTCTGTGGGGGGGGCCGGGCCCCTCTGACAATAGAAAGTCTTTGTTCCTCTACTTCCATCTCACCTTCCATCTCACGCGGCGAATGAAAGAGCTGCACGCTGGATGTGAAAGCCTTAGGAAGCCTCCTTGAACCTCCCTTCTTCTCCGTCACAGGAACTCCCCCACCTTCAAGTCGTTTGAGGACAAAGTGGGCAACCTGAAGGTGAGCCCCAATCGGAGCCGTGTCGTCTCAACATCGAGTCAAAAGTACCAACACAAATAACTAAAGTGGAAAAAATAAAGTCTTGCATAGAAATGTAGCCCAAAAACTAAAAAGCATCAAAAATAATACAAATAAAAGTGACTCAAGCAATAATAAATTACATGTCAAAAATATAAATCAATACATAATAAAAGCGTAAAAAGCATAAGGTAAAAGTGGAAAAAAGATTTCATAAATTAATAATAAAAGTGGCTTAAATGTGTGAAAAATAACATACAATTAAGTATATAATGGAGAGAAATAGAATAAAAATTACTTAACTAAATATTTTAAGTATGAAAATTCTACAAATTGAAAATGACTGAAATAAAAGCAAAAATAATAGAGAATAAAAATAACTTGGGGGGGAGTCCCAAAAACGACAGTCAAAGTAGTGACAAAAATGAAAATAAAAAAAGGTAAAAAAGGTAAAAATACAAAAAAGTTTTAAAAATCCAATCAAAAATGTTTTTTAAGTGTAACTGCTGCCTCTGAGCTGGGCGTCAGCACATGGAGGGTGGAGCCTAAGCTGTGAGGTCCCCCCAAACCCCCCCAGCGCTCTAGCTCTTATCTTGCCAAAAACCACAAGACCTTACGCGTACGAAGGTACAATGCCAACGTAGCTTACATAATTAGCAGTGGCTGATTGTTGCCAGGCAGAGTTGGTGGGGTCTACCCTACAAGCTATTGAAAATAATCATGGAAGTAGAAATAATATGTTCGAAGTGCGGCCATCGTGAGAGCTTTATTAAGTGCACAGACAATGTTTTGAGTCACCTTTTGACCTTTGATGATGTTTCCTGTCATGTGACATGCAGTACAAGGTGGTGGGCCCCCGAGGAGACGGCAGCACGGCCGGCTCACCCACCGACTCCACCCCCACTCAGGAGAACCCGCCTTTCTGAACCCGCCCTCGCCGCTGGGACTCTTCTCATCGCCTCAAGTTACAGTGACACCGCCAACCTTTTGACCCTCACGTGGTTTGAAGGCCTTTCGCCGCAACCAGAACTGTTTTAGCGACCCCGTTTTTGTTCCACTACTGCTTCCTCCCATTGAGCGAGCGCTTTTGTTCCCCCCACCCTATACACGTCTGTCACTGCTAGCGTCGCAGCCCCACTCCTCACATCGGGGGCACTCGCAGTTTAGCGCTTAGCACAGGAGGCGGGTGGTGCACACTTCCCGCCACATGCATGTGCATCTTGCTTCAGCCCAGCAACCCGCCCACCCCATCCCACCCCACCCCTGAGAGAGAGGAAAAGAAACAATTTTGTACGTTAAACAATTTTACACCTGCTTTGCATCAACTTTTAAAATGTGATTGGAGAGGCAAGCGGGCTGCCAGCAGGGGGGCGGCGTGGGCACAAACGTCACAAGTCTTTCTAACACAAGTTGAAAGCGTTTGCTTTTGCCGAGCCTCATGCTCAATGTCAACGCTTCTCTCTGGGCCTTAACTCCTCCTGCAAACTTAAAAAATAGGTTTTTCTTAGTGTTAACTTGCTCCGCCATGTTTGACAGAAGCACCGGCAGGAGTTAGCTGCTAGCCATTTTGTCACGCCAAATAAATGAAACGCTCCACGCTGTAATGGCCAACCGCACGTGATTGGACGTTAGACGCACCTCATTCTAATCTTGTTCATATTTAAACGTCATCCAGCCTTTGCATTCATTTGCTTGCAGCTGTTTAAAGTATCACAGATTTGTGTATGTTTGCCATTCTCTTCCTCAGTGTTTTGTGTTACTTTACTTTGTGTGTCTTTACTTTGTGTGTCAAAAAGCAACGTTGCCAACCTTTTAGTGTGTCTGTTACGCATCTTGTGAGGATGCTTTGTTTGTGTTGTCACCAACTGGAGAAGAGCTGGGTCATTAAAGAGGTCGTGTCTGCGTGTGTATTGGTGTGTCCTAAAAGTGGATGACCGGTAGCTTTATTGCGGACCTGGATTAGATTATTATTATTATTATTATTAGTGATTACACGGGGGAAACTATGGTTATGACTTTTGTTCTCTTTGATTTATCAATAAAGCATTCCTTTAAAATCCATACGTTGTGTTTTATCGACTGAAAACTGAACTAAGTTGCTTGCATTTGTACTTGTTAACTGCTTTTTCTTGTAAGCGACATAAAAGGTGTTCCCTGACCGGGAATCGAACCCGGGCCGCGGCGGTGAGAGCGCCGAATCCTAACCACTAGACCACCAGGGATATGGAGACTTCCGGAATTAATCTTAATTTTCTACCAGTTGATGCCGGCTAATTGTCTCATCCATTCAGCTCCAAAAACCCGACTATAAAACATACATAAAGACGCGGTATTTGTAACGGCCAAAAGATTGGTGAAGAGGAAGCGAGAAGAGTATTGAAAATGATGAAGAGTGGGAAGGCACCTGGTCGTGGTGGTATACCCGTGGAGGTATGGACGTGTCTGGGAGAGGTAGCAGTACAGTTACAGACTGAGTTGGACGGAAGCCACCGATTTGCTGTGGCGACTCCTGCAGGGAAAAGCCCGAAAGAGGAAGATTTGTTTCAGGTCAACTCGACGTCAAACTTCGGCCAAGACGTGGTCGGTATTAGTAAGCTTTTTAATCTTTTTTCACAGTGTGTGTACAATTAAAATACACTACAACGTCAATATTTTACGCTTCAGTTCAGTTAATATATTAACAAACCTTTCAACATGTTGGCACGTGTGACTGTATAAAGGTGTGACTGTAAAAACTGTGTTAGGGCGATACAAGATCAAATCTTTACGGTGAGACCCCCACCCCAACACGAGCACACCACTGAACAAGCCGGATATGATGTACCACGTGATAAGCACCGCGTCCTCTGCCCAAGTTATCGTTCATGTTGATTTTTTAATGTCGACCGCTGTTACTTCTCGGTTTTCGATCACATTGGGGGTAATTAATGTCAACCGTTTAGCATAAAACCCCACAATAATTCACACGCGTTACTGTTAGATGACATGATTAGAATTGAGAGTGACATATAGCATGTTGTCGTGGCCGAGTGGTTAAGGCGATGGACTAGAAATCCATTGGGGTCTCCCCGCGCAGGTTCGAATCCTGCCGACAACGAGATATTCTTTTGCCAAAATCTCTAAATTACGTTTCCACCTTTTCAGATACTTGACTGATCGAACAAACTTCATTTCATGGGCTGCGCCGTAAAGACATACAGTACAATAGTAGATTACTAGTACTGTCACTTCTACTACATCTGACCAACAGAGGGTGCTGTATGTTCGCTGATTGGCCAACAACACAAACGTGACACTGAAAACTTTAATGTCAACTTTAATGTCACCAAAATGCACACTATTCAAAACAGTGTCTAAAACAGAACACATCACTGACCGAAAGCCCTAATCTAGTCCGAACCATAACCTTAACCCCAGCCCTACAACAAACACAAAACGTAGCCTAACGAGTTATAAAACACAAAAATAGTATATTAACTAATAGTGTACTGTAATAAGATATTTTCCACCTCTGAATACTATAACAATTATAATAATTACAGTTTACGTGTGAAGATAAATATAGACCATACTGGATTATGAAGATTCGATGTTGGTTGTATGTCGTTATGTTATTATTATTGTTTGTCTTTGTGTTTGTATTATTACTTAAAGTGTTCATGTGCTGTCCAGTAGCTCGGATAGGCTCCATAAAACGGATGGATTTGCTGTTTTAGTGTACAGTTTAAACGACTGCAGATGCAGTCAGCATAGGAGCCGCCCAAAGTGTGACGTCACGGCAAGGGTATAAATACCGGACCTGAAGCGCCGAGCTCACAGCAGCACTGACTAGCGGCCGGCACGTAACCGAGGCTTTCGTTGGCCAAAATTTAGCTTTCAGATGGGCCCCGTTGCCTAGCGTTAACCCCCTCAGCCTCGCCGACTGACTCCAATCACCAGCAGCGCGTCTGGCTCACTAAAAGGTGACAAAATATTTGTTTATTTCTCCATATGCTTTATATACATACATATATACATTGTGTGATGGGGGCGGGCTAGTATGCTAACGGCTACATCGGCCCTCTTCAAAATGTGTGACATTTGTCGCTCCGTGATGTTGGACAGCCTGCTGCTAATGACGCTAGAGTTTAAGTATGATTTAGAACGCGATTCATTCTTCATTCTTCAGCCCATCTTGGCCTGTGCCCGCGCGCTCACGTTTAGTGCCTTCACAACAACAGCACATGAACGCGCACGTTGAACATAAACATTGTTAGTCCAGGCTGGCGAGTGACGTCATGGCCACTAATATTAGCGGGAGTCAAAATAAATTGATTTGATTATTATTGTCAGCTTGTTGCTGTTATTATGGGATGTTGACCCTACAATGCCCCCCAACCCCCACCCCCAGGTCTCCACCAGGTCCATCAAGCAGCAGCACCATGGCAGCCATTCCAGCAGGCGGTT
Source organism: Doryrhamphus excisus (assembly GCF_030265055.1). Taxonomy (NCBI): domain Eukaryota; kingdom Metazoa; phylum Chordata; class Actinopteri; order Syngnathiformes; family Syngnathidae; genus Doryrhamphus; species Doryrhamphus excisus. The sequence continues at coordinate 5,190,222 of NC_080481.1, read as the reverse complement.
CTCTAGTGGCCACCACAGACTACTACCGAAGTCAGCCCCCCTCTCTTCCTCCTCGTCTACTCCTGGAGGTCACAGGTCACATTCATATTTGACTAACACAACCCCCCCCCCCCCCTTGCAGGGCGCATTGGATCGACATCCAGCAGCAGTTCGTGTGGCAGTTCAGAGTACAGCGGCGAGGTCATTCCTCACCATCCAGGTGCTTGTCTTTGTTTTCTTGTGGGGGGGTTGTTTTGGTCTGTGTCATGTGACATAGATTCTATCAGCAAGTTATTTTAAATATACATCTTGTCACACTAATGGGTGTGCCCAGGCTGGCAGACAGGGCCCAGAGGGACGGGGCATCTCCATTTTTTTTTTAACACAATGGCAAATTTGTGCCTCATAGGACTTCCCAAGCAGGACTCTGGTCACTGGTGGTCCAGTTTCTTCTTTGGGAAGCAGCCAGGAATGACCCCTCTGACTGAGGAGGCACAGCAGAGGTGAGCACACACTTCAGGCCAGCAGGGGGCAGAGCAGCAGCCCCAGTGAGGATATGGGCGTCACAGAGGCGTGCTGTGTTGCAGGGTGGGTCTCCCGGGTGTGCAGACAAATGGCAGCATCACCTGCGTTGCCAAGGAGATGGTGATGCAGCGCCAGGTGAGCGAGGGCAGCGAGGCAGGAAGCCCCGCCTCCTCCTGATGCTACTGTCACATTCCCACAGCCACGTCACACCTCGGGAAGCGTCCGCCACCAACGCTAGGTGACGGGAGGACGCCCCGTTTACGTTTTTTTATTTCGCTCCTCTCTCTTAGTAGTTGTAGGATCCTTTGTGTGTGTTATAACTTTTTTTATTGAAGAAAAAAATGATGTAATGTGTTGTTTTTTTGGCCCTACTTGTTCTGTATCTGTACACTTAACACTTTTTCACTTTGTCACCCTGATTGGAAGCTAAATGCAATAAAGTAGATTGTTGCATCTGAAGTGGACTCGTCACGTGACTCAACTAAAACCAAACATGTGCAAAACTTACCACCATACAAGAAAAGTACAACTAGTATAAATATCAATAGTATTAGATGAACATCACCTAATATTTTATGCAAACATCACATCCTGATACTCCAGGGTGTACCACATATTCAGGCCAAATGTGTAGCCAGTACTTTGGATGTACCTCATATCCAGGCCAAATGTGTAGCTAATACTTTGGATGTACCATCTGCCATCTGCACCCTGGTTGGTTGACAAGGCCCGTTTGATGGCTTCACTTTGACGACCACATGGATCTTCAGACCCAGGCTTGCATCTGCGGGTCCTGGTGAGACAGGACGGCATGCACCGGCGCTGCGCCTCCGAGGTTCTAAGACAGGTTCTCTTCTGGTGCCACGGTCACTCACAGCATAAAGCGTGGGGTCCGTCCTGGATCGCCACTCCACGCCGGGCATCACAGAAAGACGCTTGGTGAGACGAGACAGGTACCGCTGTCCGAGTGTTTGCAGGGGGTGCAGACATGGTGTTGCTGCACGTTGATCCGCAAGGTCAGCGTCCTGCAAGAGGCGGAAGGCGACAGGAAGGTCAAAGGTGCTGTTTGTGAGGTGCTTCCTATTTATAGCAACATGAACTCTGACCCTGTTTGTTCTGTGACATCATTGACGAATGACATCCAGTAAGGTTCTTTAATGGGACAACGCCACACTTCTATTTGGACCTTCACCGGAGATAAACACACACACGTGATGCTGGATGACTTATTTACATGGGACATCAAGAAAAGTGCACTATAAGATAAGTTAAGATAAGATAATCTATGCCACCAGACCCACAATGACAAGATATTTGGCAATTCCTCCAGTAGCTTGGGACTCCAGCTAACCACAGTGAGAGACATTATCCAAATTATGCTCATAACACTTCACTTTTTGAATGAAATACAACAATACTATATTTTATTTAAAAAAAAAACTTGATTTTGAAGTATTTAAAATTCCTTTAAAATTTATATTACTTTATATTTTTGTTAATGCATAAAATAGTTCAGTTTTGAGTTTGGATTAATTGTATTATTTCATTTTCATTTGTTATTGCATCAAACTTTATTTGTACTAAATCAAATATGCATTAAAAATATTTAATTCATAATTAAAATGAATTCATAATTAGTGAATATTCAAACCACAAACAGGCTGCACGGTAACAATAATAATAATAGTGCTTGCATGACTTTGAAGAGTGAATTGAAGTTAATACAAATGTTTCTTTCCTAGATAAGAGTTGAATATATTCACTCACTTTGATTTTTCTCACCTGTAATATAATAACCAATAAAAAGGTTACAAACATCAAAAATGGTGGGAAGAGTTTGGACATGCATTAAGTTGCATAACTGGAGGGAGAGAGAGAGCGAGAGCGCGAGTCTGACGGAGGATGTAGGTGAAAGGTCGCCACTGCCTACCGCCTTCATCCTCCCTCTGCCGTCTTACGTCGTCCATCACGTAATGTTCTTATCGTTTTATCAAAGACATCCGTCACGATGGACGCATGTTCAGGAGGCGAAGAGGCCATAAAGGACGTCGTGCCTTTAGTTAGAATCATGTCAAAGTATCAAAAAGGTCCCCGACACACAGCTAGCTTATCCGCCAGCAGCTAACTAGCTAGCTAACTAGCCTGCAAAGCTAATGTTTTCAGCGCCGTACACGCACTCACCTGCTGCCAATCAAGCCCACACGCTGAGGTTTAAGTGTGGGATAAGTGTATAAGTGTGTGTCCGCAATGACACCGGTGTCTTTTTTTTTGGGGGGGGGGGGTCCGTGGGGGCAGCTGAGAATCAAGTAGCAAAGCACTTTTAGCGCCCTGATGTGGGTCAAAGGTCGGCGCCTACTTCTCTCGTGCAAAATGAAGGAGTCATGAATAAAATACAATTCATTATGTCAAAATGTACACTATATTTAACATAATATAGTATAATTAATACACATTACAAATTAAAACAATAAATAATTAAATATGAAATATGTAATAATTTCAAATTCCACTTAATATGATATTGTACATGGTATGCCTAATGTCTGGACATATTATACGTATATTAGACACACGTATAATTAACAAATATTTGGAAAACTAAAACATCTAATAAAAATATATGAATATTTGGGCTGTCAATCAATTTAAACATTTGATCGCAATGAATCGCATTTTGTCCATAGTTAGCTCACAATTAATCACATTTAATCGCAGATAGACATATGTTTTGATCTATAATAAGTAGGGCAAATCTCTTTGTGGTAAACGATTCGATGAGCAACTACAATAATGTCATCAAATGTTATTCATTCATTCATTTTCTACTGCTTATCCTCACGAGGGTCGCGGGGGGTGCTGGAGCCTATCCCAGCTGTCTTCGGGCGAGAGGCGGGGTACACCCTGGACTGGTGGCCAGCCAATCACAGGATCAAATGCTATGTAAAAGTAATCAATTTGGGAACTATGGGCCCTTATTTAAAACAGCCCAGTCAGCAAGCATATTTTTGCACGACTATTTTTCTTTATTATTAGCATATTACGTAGCTCTTAAACTCGCCCAAACGTTCAGCAAATACAAAATGTGAGCGAGTGAGACCTCTCACACTGACATTCAGAAAGGATTATTATTAAAGATTTGCCTCAATGCACCTTTCCTTATGAAATGTACAAATGAAAATACCTAATGCAGGGTAACAAGGCAATAGTCATAAAACATTTCATCCAAGTTGCAAACTCAATTTCATTTCATTTCTCTTTTAAAACACATTGAAATACATAGAAATTAATCATTTTATAACAGTACATATTCTTTTATTACAATACTGTAACTGTTCATTAAACATCCCCCAGTTTTTTAATGTTTAATGTGAGTTGCAATTTTTCATACCTTGTTGACGGTCATTGAACGCACCAATCGCAGATGCCCAGAGGGCTGTATGGATGTATTTGGATGTATTTCCCCCCTTTTTTCTTTCACCTCCCATTTGCTCCCAAATGCTGGAACTATGTGGGAATCCATAAAGGTAAGATTTGATGACTTTGAGTGCTAATGTGCATCATTGTGGTAGTTCCATGCTAAATGGCTAACTCTAGCACAACACTGGACTTCAGCGGCGGTCACCACATTGACAGACAGCCCGTCAAATGGCAGCTGGAAGTTCAAGGCCAAAATCATCAGAGAGATGAACAAATGTGAAAAGCACTGGTTAGTTGGGCCTACTGATGTTACATGAGGTGCCGGGGCTTCGAAGTTTGTGTGGAGTAATGGAGTGGGCGCTTCAGCTAAGCGTGTACCAAGGCTTGATTCACTGGGGGGAGGGGCTGGAATTGATGACGTCCGAAGCCTCGCGGCCCGGCTGCACCACGTGACGAATTCGGGAAGTGGTTCAGAATTTGCCGCGATGTTTGCCTGTCACTCAACCATATAAACCCCTTAGGCTTAGACATGAAAATGTGGGCTTTTGTGGTGAGAGTCAGTCAGTTGAGGGTGCGGATAGTGTTTGTCGATGGTTCGGAGGGTTTGGTTAGTAAGGTTATGTTAGTTTGGAGTCAAGAGAGAGAAGATATGGAGCCAGCTAGAATGAGGAACATTTCTCCTGTGTGGGAACATTTTGACTTAATCAGTAAGCCAAATAAACACTATTAAGAGATGGTATGTTTGCATTTCAAAACCTGTATTTTCACTGTTTGTCATCGTTATTGAGAGGTGAAGTGCTTATTGTGTTTCAAGGAGTTGGGGTACAATAATAACATCTTCACCCGTCCATGGTGAGGTTAATATCAATACATTATAATATTAATATTACAATATGACTAACACAAATTTTCCGGGTTGACATGTTCATTGTGCAAATGAAAAATCACATGTTTTTATCAGCCACAAAAAAATGAGAGTTGGATGAGGCCCTTGTTGACATGGTTGTCAAGCTTTCATGGAGGCCATGCCAGGTGACATCAAACCATGATGAAGCTAGCCATATCACATGATATACTGTATATTTTTATCTCACACTTTGTAGATTAATCATTTGGGGCTTAATCTCGCCATCACTAGTGTGGCCCTTCTTATGCCAAGGTAGCACTGTATATGACAATAAAAACAATACCTGCACTGCTCCAGTCTCTGGCAGGCCATGGAATCCGTGATAAGTCAAACACAGCGACAGTAGATACAAATAACTTTGGTCTTGCTACAAGAGCCATCTGCCAGGGCTTTGATGCTAAATTTACCAATCTAAATACTCTTTTCTTTCTCTGTTTGCCATCAATGTTTGTTCCAGCTTGTGGAAGAGAGCACGCTAACCGTGCCTGCTTTTAAAAAGTCTGGTATTATAAAACTAGATAACACCAACAGGAGTAAAAAGTGGCCCCGTGTTTTGTGCCAGGGTTGGCTTGTTTGCACATCTGAACCTGAAGCACTTTGTCACTCAACCACAGATGCTGAGTCATGACTGGTACATGCTTACACACACTAACACAAATGCTGTATATACAGTACAGCTATGTGGGTCAAAGCATCAGTTTGTGTATGCAGGTGTATATATAGACATGGTGTGTGTGTGTGTGTGTGTGTGTTAGGAGGCCAAGTGTGCTCTCAGATAAGAATGTGAGCACAGTTTCAAACTCTCGCTGTGAAATGTCAATTAAAAACACTGCCATCTTGCATGTTTTGACTTTGTGCAACTTTATTGGCAGTCGCTGTGATGAACCAGCGAAATGCTAACAACTTCATCTGTCATGTACCAGTACGCATGATGCATCAGTGTACGTGTACATTAAATGTGTGCCATGTCTGAATGGAGGTCAAATATCAACATGACCCACTTAACGCAGCTAGCAACCATGCTACATATAGTTATTTACAGAGATGATGACAGCCATAGGCTTTGAGGTCAACCTGCCAGGGGGTCTGCAGATGGAAATTAGCTCAAGGCTATATAATCTGGCATATTTACATTTGTAAAAATGTTCATAAATATGTGCTGTTCCCTCTTTAAATCAATCAATCAAAAAATAAAATGGAGGTTTACATATAATTTTTTAATTTTATTTTTTTTTAATTTTTACACGTTTGTCACATTTAAATGTTTCAGATCGTCAAACATTTTGGTAAGGTTCACCACTGTTCCGTGGATAATGGCTCTCACTGTGGTTGGCTGGAGTCCTACAGCTTTAGAAATGGCTTTATAACCTGTTCCACACTGACAGATTTCAGTTAGATACAGGGTCGTGTAGGTTCAGACTTTTCCCCTTAAATAATAGAAAGTGCCTTTTGTGTACAGATGCGTTGTCATTGACTAATTGGGACAAACCTGCAAGTCGCAAACGCCTTTTTACACCACTGCATAGTTGAAAATGAATGGGGTGATTTTGTGACACTTTGCCGCCCCCCTGTGGCGGTGCTGTGCTATCACTCCATCATGTAGATGACTTCCAGTTCCACCTTTAAGTCTGTGAAAGCCGGCCTCTCTACGGGCTCGACGCGCCAGCATTTCAACATCATTTGGTAGAGGAATTCCGGACAATCGGGCGGAGACGGCATCCTGTAGCCTTCCACGACCATCTCGTGCGCTTCCTTCCCATTCAAACCTGCCAAAAGGACCACAAGATCGAAAATAAAACGTGTGACCTTTTTGCATTTGCACGTGAAAGACTAAAAAAAGAAAGACTAAAAATATATTTTTTGCTAGCTATTTGGCATAACAACCCGTATTATTATTCTAGCGACGATGTAATCCCAGACGACCCTTTGGATTTATTGTTGCACGCAACATTAGGGCGGCTGGACTCACCCTTAGCGATAGGGTGAGGAGCTCGTTCATCCGGGAGAGGTGCTGCTCCTTCACATGGAGAGGAGTCGGTTGAGGTGGCTCGGGCATCTAGTCCGGACGCCTCCCTGGTGAGGTGTTCCGGGCGTGCCCGGCCGGGAGAAGGCCCCCGGGGCAGACCTAGGACACGCTGGAGGGATTATGTCTCACAGCTGGCCTGGGAACGCCTTGGTGTCCTCCTGGTGGAGCTGGCCGGGGACCGGGAAGTCTGGGCTTCCCTACTGAGACTGCTGCCCCCGGACCTGGACCCGGATAAGCGGAGGAGAATGGATGGATGGAATTTCAATTTTGAGGATTCCAATTATGATGATGACGACAATTGTAATTTAAAATATATTTTAAATGTGTATATTTTTAAAGAATTTAAAGTAAAGTATCGATATCAATTTAAAAATAGATTTAAATGTTTTTTTCATGGTAATTGTGGCAATTAGATGATGACAACAATTATGATTGTTATTAAATTTAAACGTGTTTAGTTGAAACAATTTTTTAAAAACATAGAATATTTTTTATTATATCCTAATTGGATGTATTTCTGCCCGAGTGGAGCATTTACTCGCATGAAAATGCCTAAGTGAATGAAAATATAAGGCATTGATATAGTACAGTATATACAGTACTTGTGTATAAAGCATTAATACAACTTGTTGTAGTATTCTATATTGGCCACGAGGTGGCAGTAACTTTTGGTTGTATTGCAGGTTTAAACATCTCACAACAGCCACAGTAGTAATAATAATAATGATGCTAATAATAATAATAATAATAATAAAACTGGTTGCTATCACTTCCTGTCCGCCACCAATTCTGCTCCCCCACAAGATAAAGTGTCTCAAATGTCTTATTTTCTCTGACTATATATTGTGTTCCATTGCTCCATCACACTTTTCAGTGACTTTTTAGTGCTTTAAAAAATTACAACTGCCCTGTGATTGGCTGGCGACCAGTCCAGGGTGTACCCCGCCTTACGCCCGAAGACAGCTGGGATAGGCTCCAGCACCCCCCGCGACCCTCGTGAGGAAAAAGCGGTAGAAAATGAATGAATGAATGAATGCTCCATCACACTTTTCAGTGACTTTTTAGTGCTTTAAAAAAATACAACTGCCCTGTGATTGGCTGGCCACCAGTCCAGGGTGTACCCTGCCTCCTAGCTGTTTTCTCACCACTGATACAGGGCGACTCTGAACACTGCCCTCCCCTCGTCAAAACGCTCCGTACCCAAATGGCAGAAGAAGTCGATGCCTATGATGCCCAGCTTGGCACGCCCATCTTTGGCCAGTTTTGCCCATTCCTCCTTGGAGTTCCTCTCAAGCTCCATCAGGTTGGATAGGAAGCGTCGGTGCACAGCCATTTTCAGATCTCTCTGGAGATGTTCCATTGGAGTCAGGTCTGGGCTCTGGCTGGGCCACTCAAGGACATTCGTCCTGACAAGCGTCTGAGGTCCAGAGCGCTCTAGAGCAGGTTTTCATCCAGGATGTCTCTGTACATTGCTGAAGTCATCTTTCCCTCCATCCTGAGCAGTCTTCCAGTTCCTGCTGCTGAAGAACTACCCCAAGAATGATGCCACCACCATGCTTCACTGTAGGGATGCCATGTTTTCTCCAAACGCAACACCTGGCATTCACGCCAAAGAGCGACATTTTTGTCTCATCAGACCAGAGAATTTAGTTTCTCGTGGTCTGAGAGTCCTTCAGGTGCCTTTTGGCAAACTCCAGGCAGGCTGCAGAGATGGCTGTCCTACTGGAAGATTCTCCTCTCTCCACAGAAGAACGCTGGAGCTCTGACAGAGTGACCCTCCCTGACTAAGGCCCTTCTCCCCCGATCACTCAGCTTAGATGGCCGACCAGCTGTAGGAAGAGTCCTGGTGGTTCCAAACTTCTTCCACTTAGGGGTGATGGAGGCCACTGTGCTCATTGGAACCTTCAAAGCAGCAGAAATGTTTCTGGAAGCCTTGGAGCCTGGAGACCCGGAGGTTTTGGGTCACTTGGTTTTGGGTCTGCCATGCACTGTCAACCCTGTCCGTATAGAGACAGGGGTGTGCCTTTCCACATCATGTCCAACCAACTGACTTTACCACAGAGATGGCCGAGGGTGGAATTGAACTCAGGTCTCCTAACTGCGAGGCCTGCGTGCTAACCAGAAGAAGGTTTTCTATGCCATAATAGAAAATGGTTGGTCTCAAACCAATTAACCGCAATAAACCAGGGGTTGCTGTGCCAGCAAGCAATGTTTTTCAAAGTTCATGTGAAGGCACCTGACACGTGCAGCAGGTCCAGACGTTTCTCAGACATTCATATCAAAACAACGGAACAGAGGCAAGGAAAAACTCAAGACAGAACCTGGAGTTCTGCAGCCTTGTCTTTAGCCGATAGGACTTGCCTGGATAGGGGACGCCTCCGTAGGTGACAATCTCATAGAGCAGGATGCCAAAAGACCAGACGTCTGACTTGATGGAGAAGGCTCCATTGCTGTGGCTGATGGCCTCCGGAGCGGTCCACTTGTAGGGGATGGCCTTCTGGTAGGTGAGGTAGATGGGCTCCTGCAAGAACACGGCTGGTGGCGATCATGTGACTTTGGGGGACAAAAGGCAAACGGGATGGGCGCTTACCTTGATGACTTGGGTCAGGCCAAAGTCGGCCACCTTGCAGATGTAGTCTTCTCCGACCAAAACATTCCGGGCTGCCAAGTCTCTGTGGACCAGCTCGTGCTCCTCCAGGTACGACATCCCGTCAGCCACCTGGGCAGCCATGTCCACCAGGGATATCATTTCCTGCTGTTTGCCCTCAGGACCTGGACATGAAAGTAAACCATGTCCATCACACCGACTGGAAACCTTCTCAAGACGCCATTCATTCCCATTACCAGCCTCTTGTCCACAACATTAGTTGAGCCGATTCCACATAAACTACACCGGACAACCCATCAGCTCAAAGCCAGAGGAGCAATCCGTGCCTACTTGGGACACGTTGTCATGGAAACGGCCACAGCAAGAAAAGGTGGAGCGAGGAAAAGACCAAAGCCAGAGAATGGTTTACTTCTGAGGAGGTCGAGCAGACTTCCCTTCGCCATCAGCTCGGTGACAATGTAGTAGGGCGACGAGGCGGTGCAGATGGCGAACAGCGAGATGAGGTGACGATGGCGAAGGCGTTTCAGGATCTGAACCTCCCGCTGGAACTCCGAGTGGTTCACCTCGGAATCTGGAGAGAGAGGAGTTGGAGGACCTGACTGACGTACCAACACAGCTCCAAACAATCCGAAGGGAAACCCGGACCTTCGCACCAGTGACACTTTATAGCGCACACAGAGCTAGCTACGTACAGCATACATATCCTATCAAATAATTCTGTGTGCATAACAAACGTAGCACTCCAATAGAACCAATGTTGGAATAGCCCCTGCGGCTATTTGCTTGTCCGACATTGACTAGGAGACGCTAACCGGAGCATTTAGGGATAAAGTTGTCCACCAACCGTTCTTGATGATCTTGATGGCCACCCGAGTGTGAGACTTCCAGCGTCCTTGATAAACGTCGGAAAAGTAGCCGCTTCCCAACTTGTCCTCTAAAGTGAACTCCTCTTTGGGAAGCTCCCACTGGTCGTCTGGGAAGATGACCTCTGGAGATGTGGCTCTCTGACGTAGCACAAGTATTGGTCACTAGGAGGTCAGGGCTCTGTGAGCAGCGTGAGTGTCATACCCTCCGGCTGGGCTTCCCCAGCTTGTCCAGGTTGTTGAGGCAGTTGTTGCGGTAGTGTGCCACCAGGTGTCTCAGCGAGCTGAACTGATTCGTGCGGTCCAGGTCAAACTGACCGTCTGGTGTTTGGAGGATCTTGAAGTGCTTTACTCGACAGCTGGACCGCACTGTGGACACACAAATCGGACTCACTCCGGTTTCCATGGCAACACAGGACCCTGGACACGTCAAAAAGCTGCTGGCTAACTGCTAGCATGGTGATGAATGGACATGCTCCTCATCAGTTGTGCTACGATTGTGACTTGCGTGACGCAGTCTTGCCTGAGAGGACGTAGCCCGGGTGGTTCTCACTGGAGCGGACCAGGAACGCTCCTGGCTCATTTTCTGGTGCCATGAGGTGACTTAGGGCTTCGGAGCGGCTCATGTTGCCAAAATACCACCTGACAAACACACATGGAGACACGGTGATGAGTGTGAGCCCTGCCATTGGCCGCCGACCAGTCCAGGGTGGAGCCCGCCTCTCGACCAAAGTTAGCTGAGATAGGCTCCAGCATACCCCATAGAAAGTTTTGACATGGGAGAAGTACTACATAAAAGTACTGTGATAACCACATAGTGAAATAGAAAAAGCATCAACTTGACAACGTAGCCACCAGCAAAAGTTAGCAGCTTGAAAAAGTAGCAGCATTAGTGTATGTAAGTAGTAACTTGGCCAAGTTGTGTAGCAATCTGCAAAAAGTAGCTACGCAACAAAGTACTGCTATAACCAAGTACTGATATGACAATATACTGTACCTATGGGCCAAAATATAGAAAATTCAACAAAAAGGTCTTGGCTTAAAAAGTGTAAGAAGTACATATTGTTGTATACTAAGCTTATTGTATATATATTGTACACTTACCTAATAGTTTTTGTTTGCTTTTGACATTGATACTTCTGTCATGAAGCTACTGTTATCTTTATTCTTTTGGAACCTTGATAGAACGTCAAAAACAACATCCATCTGTTGGAGGAACGTTAGGGGAACATTGGAAGAGCCGACCATTTCACCACCACGCAACTTTCAAAAACGTTCCACTGCAAGCAACAGATGCTCAAAACCAAACCAAAAGAAATCATTAGGTTTTGGGAAGAAACCACAGCTAGCTGGGTAATGAGCTAACAATGTAGCCAAGTGGAAAAGTAGAGAACCTAGAACCGATGATTGGATATAGTGTTATCAAGACTCACGGTTCCTCTTCCAGAACGTCTTCCTTCTTCTTCAGGTAGTTACTGGGCACCAGACCGGTGTCGAGGACGCTGCCGGTCTCATCTATCTTGTCCACCGTCCACCAGTCATCGATGCGGCTCTGGACCCTGAACAAGTCTCCCTCCTGGAAGCTCAGCTCATTGGGGTTCCTGCCCTGGAAGTCCCACATGGCCGAGAAGGTGCTTCCATCCTCCTCCTCGGCTGGTGACTGGGGAAGCGGTTCCGGGTTCTGTTGCTGCTGCTGTTTGTCTCCGTCCTCTGCTGCCTGTGGAGGAGACTTCCTGTCCCCGTGGATCTTGGACCACAGAGCGGGACAGATCCTGCGAAGACACTCGGCCATGACGACCGCCTGAAATCCACCGAGCCGGCTCACTGCACCTGTTGGACAGGTAGCGACCCAGGAATGATGAAGGAATCCCGGGAATGTTGCTCAGCGCCTGGAGCGTCTTCCTTGTATTTGCCGTCCTCCGACGACCCACTGCGGGATGGAAACACTGAGCACTTCAAAATAAAAGCTGCCAGGAGAGGTGCTTACGGGACAAAATAAAACTGCACTCACCGACAGGTGAGAAGGTTCCACTTAGCATGGACCTACTCAGTTGTGCAATTTCACAATAAAAGCCCCTGAAATGTGAGACTAACCCATCTGACTTTAAATGGAAATAATTCAACCAAAGCAAGAACGGGAAATCAGGTCACACAGCATTTAAGTCGGAATCCAAAAGTATGATGATAACCATAGAACAGGAACTGGAAATTACTGTGACAGTCACAGGACAGGATCTGGCAATACAATGCATTGTTACTGTTTGAGCCATTTCAAAATAAAAGCCCTTAATGGTACTTAAGCTGGTCTAGGCTGCCTTTAAATCTAATCTACTCCAATGGTTTATTTTGAAAGGGGCTGTGTACCATAACACTAGGCATAAATAGGGTGTGTTATTTTGAAGGGCTCGATTCAGCACAAAGACAAGCACATGTGTACACACAGTGCTTAAAATGCGTGGAAAATAACTTTTTTATTGTCAGGTTTATGGCTCATTTCCTCCTCGTTTATCTCAAATTGCGGGCTGCACCCTCTGCCCTCCCAACCCTATTAAAAAAAGACTGTTGTTGTGATGCTACCATGTTATGCAGTACCGTGTGCGGGGTGTAAACAAGGCGCCCTCTGCCGGAGGATGCTGGAAGACTTTGTGAAAACGGTAATACTTGGTGCTCGGCTAGCAGTATTTAGCCACACTAGCAGGCCCGGTTCTGGTAGACACCAGCGCATGCCTCGGTTAGAGAGTCCAAACACTTAAAGTGATTAAGTTCGTGTCAAAAATGCTACTACTCTGATACTTCATTACTGGGATGGGCAAGCTAAGCTAATGTGGCTCATTATTGCACAAAGCACCACCTTGTGGAGCGTGGCCATAAGTGACATGGAGTCATCACGGCATTAAGAGAAAGTCGTCAGGTTGGAAGTTGCTGACACACCTTGCTCAGGTGTTGTCCCGCCTCCTTGGTGGTAACTTCCAAAGTCAAAAAGGACTCAGTGTCCTTCTTCCTGCTTTGCAGAGCGTATCTCAACAGGCCGCTACGTTCTGACATCACTTCCTTGTGCGGTGGCCACAGGCCAGGCGGCCATCATGTCCTCATCGTCCACATCGTCCACATCATCACACCTCAATGGTCTTGAAGTAAATGCGAGCGTAGATGGAGTCCAGCTGGCTGTGCAGCGCGTGGAAGGATGGCCTCTTGGACGGGTCGGCCTCCCAGCAGTCCTTCATGATGCGGTAGATGTTGTGAGGACATCTGGTGGGACACGCCAGGCGAGAGCCGGAAGACAGCAGATCTAACACTTGCTTGTTGTTTTTGCCTGAGAAGGACACAATGCTGTTTTTGTGGAGATCCTTAGAGCATATAGCACCATGAACTCATCTCATGAAAAAGAGAATAAAGTCCGAATTTGACAAGAAGGAAGTTGTTATACAAGACAAAAATGATATTTTGTGGAAGAAAAGTTGAAAACATCCTAATCCTACAACAATAAGGTTACAAAATGGGAAAAAATAGATTGTTTTTGGAGAGCAAAAGCCTATACTCAAGAATAAAGTTTCCTAATCTTACAATAAGGTTGCAAAATTACAAAAAAAAAAAAAAATTCCCACAACACAATGCTAAATTGAAAGGGGACCCAAGATGCTTCTTCCACTTTTCTGACCTGTAAATGTGGTCACCATGTTGTACCATCGTGTTAAACCATGCCAAATCTAGTGATCTAGTGAGGTTTGCGCATTAGGAAGTCAGCCTTGGCAGAAGTTTGGGATGGCTCTGCATGCTCCAACGCAGAGTTCTCTGGACATCAATGCGTTCCGGACTTCCTTATGTGGGCTGCAGATTGCCTGCACTCGGTAAACGCGGACCTATGCATCTGGAAGTCCTTGGGAGCGCTTGGGAGTGTGACCAATCACAGTGGAGTGGGCGTACACGGAGGCGGGCCGTGGGTGGAATAGGAGATCCGTGGAACCGCTGCAGAAGGCGGTGCAGGATCTATAAGATCTAGAAAGCTTTCTGTGCGGGATATCATGTGGAGCTGCTCTATAGGAGTCCGCATCTCAATAGATGAGCAAAATAAGTCCCCTTTAAGAATAATTTCCTGAGGTGATGTGCTCGGGGCGACACCTCTCAGCTAAAGCAGGAGGAAACCAACGTTTGATTCAGTACATTTTTCATCCATGCCAAAATATTGTGTTGCTGCTGGATGTTCACAGTATCTGAGTGATACTGTAAGACAAAAATGGACTAAGCCAGTACAGAGAAGCAGAGACGGATGGATGCCCACCTCCAGTTCTGTTTTTTGCAGTGATCATGATCAATGATGACTGTTATGAAGGAACAACTTTACAAGAAGCATTCGTCTTGAAAAAGGATGCTATTCTGGCGGTACCCCCCCCCCCAAGTAACAATATCAAAGTTGACACAGAACAGCGTAAGTCGTGTCTTGTTTACTGAATGTCTGCTAAACACTGTTCCATGATAGCGACAAGGCATTGTCACCATCAGCCTTTCTAGTTCCATTACCACCAACAGTGCTGAACGTCTTTGTTACACTTGTAAGAATGCTAATACGAGCCTGAAAACATGTCCAGCCAGGAGTCCCAGAATGCTGTGGTAATGAAAGAAAAATTGACCGTCTCAAAAATGTGGAATGGCTTTCATTCAGTGATGATCTTGTAAATTCTCAGCTTCATTTTCCTGTTTGGCGACTTTCTATTTCTGGAAAATTCTTTTTAAAGTCACGATGGTGATAATGACCTGCTTTGCTTTCTCAATCATGCCAAGATGCAGGAAGTGGTTCTTACATTTAGGAAGTAACATTATGGCATGCGTGAATCGCTATGCTACGCTACTAACGATGTGCTTGAGCACACTGTGAATATGAATATGAATATGCAAGTGTACACTGCCCGTCAACCTCAGATCACATTCGTACAGACGCCACAGGTTACCTTCGTAGGGCATTTTCCCACGCGACATCATCTCGTAGAGCAGCACGCCGAACGACCACACGTCCGATTTGACGGAGAACTTCTGGTGAATGGCGGCCTCGGGCGCCGTCCACCGCACGGGTATCTTGGTGGTGCGACTGGCCGTGTACACGCTGTCCTGGAGGACGGCGATGCAGGGAGAGCAGTCAGCGGCAGATCACACGTGACTTAATGACGGCCAGAGTTTGAACCAACATGCTGTTTTCCTCCACAAACCATAATGTTTCTACATAGATAAATAATATTTCTTGTACATTTCCCACCACAGAAAGGCGGGCGTGGTCACATCACTGCTTTGTCAGGTTGTCAAGGGGTGTTTCGAAAGAAGAAACTACTTTAAAGCGGTGACTAATTAATGGCTCATCATGAGTCATGTGATGTCGGGGAAGCAGCTCTTTTGTGTCCGGACAGGAAGCCATCTAGAATTACCCAACACTGACACCCAGTGGACAAAAAACAGACACCTTCTGATGACTTCATTTAGTGTGCGCTCACCTTAATAATGCGAGCCAGTCCAAAGTCGGCCACCTTGCAGACCAGGTCGTCTCCCACCAGAATGTTGCGGGCCGCCAAGTCTCTGTGGACGATGTTCCTATCCTCGAGGTAGGCCATGCCCTCCGCCACCTGGCTGCCCATGTAGATGAGATGTGCCGAGGTCAGCACCTGGCCTTCAGCGGCTACACAGACAATAGAGGAGCTGGTTGTGTCGGGAAGAGGTAACGCCATGAAGCGGAGGTTGCATTCAGAATTAAGAAGCAGTTGTGTTCGGAAGTGGTGGCTTTAGGGCAAGTTTATTCACAGAGCACCAGTCGTCCACAAGGTCATCGAAGGGGCTTACAAGGGTGAAATCACTTCATAAAGGCCTGGGACTGACCCTTTGGGAACCTCATAGCTCAAAGCCATCAGGTGTAAGACACAGTTTCCAGCACACCACTAGAGAAGGCGTTTTGAGGTTGGAGGACAGGAGTTTGCAATAAGCGACTGTGTTCAGAAATAAGAAGCACTTGTGTTAAGAGGTTGTACTCACAGCAAATTATGAGCTTGCGTTCAGAGGTTTTGCCAATTGGGATTGGCATCGTTTGAATTTGAACGATTCTCAATTCCGATGCTTTTAAGAGGCAGGATCATCAAAGTTTGCACGGTTTAAACTAGGGTGGTAATCAGAAGGGTTTTTTGTGACACCCTTATTGAGTAATCACTAAACAGGATGTCATGCACATCACTCTCATTTGGAGTGTCTTGACTTTTGCTAAGAGACACACCCCTCGCTACATTGCGGTTCTACTTTTACTGAATTTTTAAAAGTGCAATTTTGCATATTTTTGAATAGCATATGGATGTGCTTTGTGTTCTGTGTCCTTGTGGTGTATTATTGTGATCTATCTGTGCTGTGTGTGTGCCATGACTAGTTCATCTCAACTATCTCATCCTGATTGGCTAAGGGAGAACACGCCCAGTGTCTTCTGCATTGTGATTGGCTGTAGACCAGTCAACCAATCTCCTTCATGCAGGACTGCCTGTTTCCTGTTGTATGATCGCTAGCTGTAAATGACTCTATGGTTCAACAAGGATACAAAAACACTATAGCCTGACTGTGCCAGGACAAGCCACAATCAGAGGAGCAAATGCGTGCGTCACTTCATTTCTTGTGTCTAAATTCAAGCAAAACTTGAACAGTTTGTACAGTTGTATTCTTTTTTTCACTAATCTAAAAAGAAGCCATGGTGGGATTGCGTTGAAAAGAGCTGAGACGTGGTGGTCAGGAGAGGTTGTTAAGTAACGGCTGCATTCACAAGAGATTGTGTTGAGGGTTGTCACTTACAGGCCAGGTAGGACTTGAGGCTTCCTTTGGTCATCAGCTCGGTGACGATGTAGACGGGTTCACCTCGCGAGCACATGGCCAGCAGCTGGATGAGTTTAGGGTGGTGGAGGCTCTTCAGTGCCTGGACCTCCTTCACAAACTCATCCTGCTTGGTGTCCTCTGAGGAAGCACAGGGATCACATTTAAACCCTCCACATACGTGCCGTCAGTATCAAAGAATGAAGAGGCGAAGAAGATCACACATAGGAAGTTAGGTGCGGTCAATGAAGTCTACCTTGTTTCAGCATCTTGATGGCCACTTTCTTGTTCGTGGTGGTCCACACAGCCTCCCACACTTCTCCAAAGTGCCCCTCCCCCAGCTTCTTGTGCAGCTTGAACTCCTCCCGCGGCCTCTCCCAAGGCTCCATGTCGTACAGCTCCCTCTGCACACAACACAAACATGTCAGGGTGGGCATCGTTTGGGCTTGTCAGCATGTCTCAGGATTCTTATGATGAAGACATTGTCATGAACAAGACGACAAGCGAGACGTTTGAAACATTTATTGCTGTCAACAAAGTGATACAAAGTATAACAGCGGGATACACACACACACACACACACGTGCATCACATCATGTTGAAATGAAAGACAAACGAACTGAAATGTTGACATAAGACCATCATTGAATCTTCCATCATAAATGAAATATGAAGAACATGAGTAAGACACATAGTCCACACCTACGGGGTTCTTTCTGTGTCATCATTAAATACATGGATTCCTACTGGGATTACATTTGCTGTATGGGCACCAATCAGCACATAGATCCTGTCAGCCACCTCTTCCAAGGACAAACCTCATCAAGCAGGTCATGAAATAAATAGAGCTGTGCGGCTTGGTTGCAAAAACAGTTATATTGACAATTCAAACATTTTCATAATTACATTAATATATTAATTCATTTTTTCAACATTTCATTTTGGCACCCAAAAATCAAAATTTAAAAAAGTAAAGGCTACTAGGAATAATAATAATACAAGAGCAAAAAAAAATCTGAAATGAGTGACATTTGTGGGGGAAAACAACAAAAAAAGAAAATGAATACATTGGTTCAATACAATATTTCAAATAATGATATGTCATCGTATTCATGCATTTCTTTTTCCAAATGAATGGACAATTGAATAAATTAGCTGACATTCCAACTAGCACCTTTAGACCCGTTTCTTTGGCTTCATTTCATTTCAGCACATCAAAAAAACTACTAACAAAAATATAGAAGGACTGAAGTCGTGAAATGTAAATGAAAGATATAAATAAATAGAAGACAAGCTCCTGCTAAGTAGTCACCCAGGGCCTTTTATTACTCAACTGTAGAGAGCGGCAGGCCTCCATCGGAGATAAGTCAGGGTTAGTTTTGAGGTGAGATGTGAGTTACTCAGACAGGAAGCCATCACAAACGATGACAATGAGTGTGCTTCAGGTGCGTCTTACCTGCTGAGCACAGGCCTCCTCCAGCATCACGCCCAGACTGCGAGGGTTCTTCTGGTAGTACGACACCAGCTCACCAAGCGTGCCGAAGGAGATCTTGTCCGACACAAAGTAGGCGCCGATGGTTGAGCGCTGGATGCGGAAGTGGAACACCTTGCCCTCGCTCCGGGCTGGAAGAGGACCATGGATGCCATCACTTTGGGAAATAAAACAGCTAGCCGCTTGGCCTGAGCATGACTACTGCTACACTTAGCTTAGCTTCTTTAGCTAAAGAGCTGCACACATGCTACTACAGTTGTAACTAGCGTCTGCACTAACACAGGATGCCAACACAAGGGTGCGTCGGTCACCTGAGATGGTGTACTCGTCGCTGTGACTCTCGCTGATGCGCACCAGGAAGGAGCCATCTTTGTTTTGGGAGGCCAGCAGCAGCTTCTCCGCTTTGACGCGGTTGATGTTGCCATAGTACCACCTGCAAACACAAGCCACGCCCTCTTTAGAACCAAGTAACACACACACAATGACAAGTGAAGAACGTGAACATAAAACTGGTCTGCTTAGTTGAAGACATATCGCCTTAGTGATCAGTGGGCGTGTCTCTCAGGTTTCATTGAAACTAAAACAACTTTATGGTAATGGTTTGATTTCATTTGAACATGCATCAGATTACAATTCAGTGCATCCCATAATCAGTTCACAGTTCCACATGTCCAAAAGGAGTAGGAAGAAGCAAAGCTTATTAAATCCTACCCCTCCATCTGGTACTTTTACAATCAGTAACTGTTACATTTGTTCACTTCCTGCTTTCCTAATATAATTTAAGTTTTAAAAAAAAGTTATTTATTTGAGGGTGATTTGAAGGTGATTTGACCATACAATGCCATAATGGGTACCATAGTAACTGTCAATATAGTGATATGTATAGCACATCATGACTGGTTCAAGACTCTTTAGCTGTTTGAAGATTAACTATATCAGCAAGTTTAAGTATTTGTGATTTTATAAATAAGGAGTTAGTATGTTCTTAGCCAATTATCCTTACTACCCTTTTTTGCAGTACATTTAGCGAGTGAAGATTGCTTTTATAGTTATTAGCCCATATTTCCACACAATAAGTAAGATATGGTAGAACCAGAGAGCAATAAAGAGTGTGGAGTGATTTCTGATTGAGAACACATTTTGCTTTGTTCAATATTGAAATATTTCTGGCCACCTTATGTTGTATATTTGTAATATGAGGTTTCCAGCTCATATTTTCATCTATTGTGATCACCAGAAATTTATTTTCCTTCACCCTTTCAATGTCTACACCGTCTATTTGTATTTGCTGGTACGTGTCCTTTCTGCTGTTACCTAACAGCATGATTTTAGGACAATCTATTATCATCAAACCATCTTTTTAGTGTGACCATTTCTTCTCTGACCTTTCTAATGATTTTGTCTGTATTCCTTCCAGAACAAAAAGCAGTGGTATCATCCGCAAATAATACCAGCTTTAAGTCTTTTGTGACTTTGGAGATATCATTGATGTACAAGTTGAACAGTTTTGGTCCCAGTATTGACCCCTGTGGAACTCCGCACGTAATATATGAACTTGCAGATGTGTCTTCTCCTAGCTTTACGTATTGCTTCCTGTCAGCTAAGTAGCTTTTGACCCAGTTCAGAACTAATCCTCTTATTCCGTACCTTTCTAATTTAGTTATTAGGATGTCATGATTGATGATTTGATTGATTGTATCAAAGTCAGATCCATGAATACTGCGGCTGCACACTTCCTTTGATCTATAGCGTTAGTCATTTCCTACCTAATTTTAATCAGTGGCATGGAGGTAGAAATGTTAGCTCTGTATCCATACTGACTTTCTGATAGTAATTCATTTGCATTAATAAATTTATCCAGCCTGTTGTTGAATAGCTTCTCAATAATTGTGGAGAATTGTGGTAGTAAGGAGACTGGCCGATAGTAAATTGGTGTTTGTCACCATTTTAAAAAATTGGAACAACCGTTGCTGTTTTCATTTCTTGGGGAAATCTTCCGGTCTGAAAAGATAAATTGCTGATGTACATCAGTGGTTCTACGATCTCGTTGACTACCGTTTTTATAGTGTCCATTTCGATTCCATTACAATCAGTTGATGTTTTTGCTTTACAATTTGCTTTACATCTGTCAGAAACATAGAATTAGCATTCCTTTCTATTGTTTCATTCCTTTCCTCGCTTGTCCTTTGTTTCGGAATTCCTTCTTCTAGTTTGGGACCAATATTGACAAAGTAGTTATTGAACTTTTTCAACTGTCTCATCCATATCATCATTATAGGTGTTTCCCACCAGGAAATAATTAGGGTAGTCTGTCTTCTTTACTCCCGTTTGTCAGCACATTTTAGCTGCTGACAAAAGGTAGTAAGCAGTGATAATATCACTGATAAAGTCAGTCAACCGGTTCTGGGAGATACCCAAAATAAGAGCCAGGTTAGCATAAACAAAGCAGCAGTGTGAAAACCTTGGATCGCTCCCTGCTCGTCCATTGCTAGCAAACGTTTCTGTCTGTGTGTTGATTTGGAACATTTACATTCATTTGGGTTTCATTTGATTTGATAATGAAATTTGGGAAGAAATGCCGCAGAAAGAAAGCCTCACCATTTGTTTGGTGCTTATTAGCTAGTTAGTATGCTACTAAACATCACCCAATAGCTATAAGACTTAAGCTAGTTGCTGCTCCTTAGGCTAAAGCAAGCTACTAACCAATCCTCATCTCCATAGACGCTAGCATCAAGCTTAAGTTGCAGCTAAACACGCCTCATCTCCATAGAAGCTAGCTGCTAAACACGCCTCATCTCCATAGCAGCCAGCATTAATCTAGCTGCTAAACACGCCTCATCTACATAGAAGCTAGCATCAAGCTAGCTGCTAAACATGCCTCATCTCAATAGAAGCTAGCGTCAAGCTAGCTGCTAAACACGCCTCATCTCCATAGAAGCTAGCATCAAGCTAGCTGCTAAACACGCCTCATCTCCACAGAAGCTAGCGTCATGCTAGCTGCTAAACACGCCTCATCTCCATAGAAGCTAGCATCAAGCTGGCTGCTAAACATGTCTCATCTCCATAGAAGCTAGCATCAAGCTGGCTGCTACACATGCCTCATCTCCATAGACACTAGCGTCAAGCTAGCTGCTAAACACGCCTCATCTCCATAGAAGCTAACGTCAAGCTCTCTGCTAAACACGCCTCATCTCCACAGAAGCTAGCGTCAAGCTAGCTGCTAAACATGCCTCATCTCCATAGAAGCTAGCATCAAGCTAGCTGCTAAACACGCCTCATCTCCATAGAAGCCAGCATCAAGCTAGCTGCTAAACACGCCTCATCTCAATAGAAGCTAGCGTCAAGCTAGCTGCTAAACACGCCTCATCTCCATAGAAGCTAGCATCAAGCTGGCTGCTAAACACGCCTCATCTCAATAGAAGCTAGCATCATGCTAGCTGCTAAACATGTCTCATCTCCATAGAAGCTAGCATCAAGCTGGCTGCTAAACATGCCTCATCTCCATAGACACTAGCATCAAGCTAGCTGCTAAACACGCCTCATCTCCACAGAAGCTAGCGTCAAGCTAGCTGCTAAACACGCCTCATCTCCATAGAAGCTAACGTCAAGCTCTCTGCTAAACATGCCTCATCTCCATAGAAGCTAGCATCAAGCTAACTGCTAAACACGCCTCATCTCATCTCCATAGAAGCTAGCATCAAGCTAGCTGCTAAACACACCTCATCTCCAGAGAAGCTACCATCAAGCTAGCTGCTAAACACGCCTCATCGCCATAGAAGCTGGCATCAAGCTACTGTAGCTGCTAAACATGCCTCATCTCCATAGAAGCTGGCATCAAGCTACTGTAGCTGCTAGACACGCCTCATCATCACCACTACAACTACGGCCACCTCTTCCAGTTCCACTAAGAAGACACCAAAGCTGCTGTGAGAGACATCATCTCCCCAGCATGTCCTAGGTCTGCCCTGGGGCTCCCTCCAGCCGGCATGTCCGCTACCTCTCACCAGGGAGATGTCCTGGAAGCATCCAGACTGGACGCCTATGTCAGCTCAACTCTCTCCTCTTGATGTGAAGCTCCTCGACCGAGGAGAGCACCAAGACAGAGCACCAATCTCAGCCACCCTAGGGGAGAAACTCGTTTGGGCCGCTTGTATCGGCAATGTCATTGTTTCAATGACAACCCAAAGCTGCTGTATGTGAGGGTGGGAACACAGGCCCAGTTGGTCCAGTACAGCGACCACATTATGCTGCGCCGATCATCCCCAAAAGTGGACCCCATTGATGCCATTGATGCGCCTGTCCACAAACTTTAACAGAATCAGTGAGAGGCCAGGGAACTGGCTCAACTCAGTGCTGCCAATGCGAACCAGGCTCCTGCTATGGCTGTACAAGAACCGAATGGCACCTAGTAGCGTGCCACCAAGGGCGTACACCCAGAACCCCCAATGGGACACCGTCTGTCATTATTATTATCACTATGAGTGAAATGGCACACGCCTGAAATACGAATGTTGCCGTCGTATTGAACATGCAAAGCCCTTCTGGACACTGCACTGTCGATCCTATGGGGCATGTTCAACCAGGATAACAACCCCCTGTGAACATACGGGAAGCGGCAACACCAGCATCATTGATGAGGGCTTGAAAAGATGGCTGCTTGAGGATGAAAATGGCCATCCTCATTGGTCAGCATTGGTGGGACTTTAATTGTATGTACGTGTGCGACACATAGATGAAATTAAGGCGGTACGCGCCTTTGGTATGGATATTATATTTGAATATTGGTATTTTGAGTACTGTTTTTGAACGTGTTAGCCATTAGCTCCAATCTCATATTTACACGTCAAATATTGGCCCTTTCTAAATAAAATGGAATATCACATCTATTCTTACTAGCCACGTGACTATTATTGTTATTCTGTTTAGGTTTATCAATGTACCACAACAGGTGATAGTGGTTTTGGTCGTGTTTCCACTAGATCTAGACCCAAAGAGGTCTGGACCAGGACCAGCACTCACTTGTGTTTGGCGAACTCGTCCTGCAGGACCGCCACATAGCTGGCAGGAATGAGTCCGGACTGGAGAGACCCAGTCAGCTTCTTGGCAAGCACGTAGTCACCCCGCTGCTCCAGAACCGACAGCTTGTCACCCTCCCGAACCGTCAGTTCGTCGTCGCTGCGGGCCTCGAAGTCGAAGAGCGCGGCGTACAACTGGACCGGCCTCTTTTTGGGCGACGGGACGCGGATGTCGCCCGACACAGTCCGGATCTCAGCTCCCTGCGCTGCCCGGTTGGCGATCACATGGTCGGGGAGGTTCGGGTAGTGGACGTCGGGCCAGATGCAATCCCAGAGGCGCCTCAGGCACGGCATGCAAGAGCGGCAGCAGCCCTCCATGCCGGATCAACTCCGTCCTCCGTCCGCCGGCAGCACAGGACGAGCCGCCCCGCCGCGCTCCTCTCCTCTAAGGCCGGAGAGCATTGTTCCGGCCCGCCAGCGAGCTCCTGATCAACCGGATCGACCGGTTCCTGGTTTCCTGCTGAGATCATGGAAGCGGCTGGCACGGCGGCCTGGAGAATGCGGAAGTGGAGGACATCTAGGTAGATGCTTCTAAATTGTGCTGGTCCTGGCTTTAGTCCTGGTCCTAGTGGTGTTGAAAAAGCGCGGCAAGGACTAGGCGCACGAGCGTCTGCTTTCATATCACATGACGTGCTAGTATTAATAAAACCAAAAAAACAAACAAAAAAAAACGAGTCTGCAGCACGTGCAGCAAGGTTACTTGATTTCTTTGCCCACTAGGGGCGCCCGTGCGCTGCACTAAACATAGCGACCTTTAAAAGGTAATGACATTTACGAAACTGTTTTAATATTTTGAGCATCTTATTTATTCACACGAGTCAAAATACAGGTATTTATTAGACTGTTTTAGATTTGTATTGTATTATATACGCTGCTAAAAAAAAATAAAGGGAACACTAAATAACATGTTGTAGTAAATCTTAATGAATAAAATATTTTATGAAATACTTTGTTCTTTCCATAGTTGAATGTGCTGATAACAAAAGCACACAAACCTGATAAATGAAAATCAAATGTATCAACCGAGAGGTCTTGATTTGGAGTTATTAGTTTATATTAAGAGAAACACGGATGCTGTTCCTGGACTTCAGCTCAGCATTCAACACAATCATCCAGATGATCCAGATGGAGACCTGGTATGCAAGTTGGAGCCGCTGGGCCTCAAGACCTCCCAGTGCAACTGGCTGCTTGACTTCCTCACAGATAGAACCCAGTATGTCAGAGTGGGCAACAACACATCCGGTGTCATATCCCTGAACACCGCTCACCCCAGAGATGTTTACCCTGATGAACCATGACTGTCGCCCCAGATACAGCAGCAACCACATCCTGAAGTACGCGGCCGACACAACAGTTGTGGGCCTCATTCAGGACAACAACAAATTGGCTAACAGGGAGGAAGTGAAACACCTGGTGGATTGGTGCAAGGCGAACAACCTGGTCCTGAATGTTGACAAAACAAAAAAGATCATCGTCGAATTCAGGAGATCCAGACCCAGCCACACTCCACTCTGCATCAACGACACAGCCGTAGAAGTTGTGACCGCATCCAAGTACTTGGGGGTGCACATCACAGACGACCTCGACTGGTCACTCCACGCCTCCTCTCTGGCAAAGAAGGCACAGCAGCGACTGCACTTCCTGCGGCGGATGAGAAGATCCTCCCTCTCCTCTCCTATCCTGACCACTTTCTACAGAGGGACCATCGAGAGCCTGCGGACCAACTGCATCTCCGTCTGGTCTGGGAGCTGCAAGGCCTCGGACTGGATGTTACTGCAGAGAGTGGTGAGGACAGCAGAGAAGATCATTGGGACCCCGCTCCCCCCCATTAAGGACATAGCAAACACCGGCTGCGTATCAAGAGCCCGTCGGATCTACTCTGACCCCACACACCCCCAGCATGGACTGTTTTCTCGCCTGGCGTCGGGGAGAAGGCTCTGCAGCATGCGCTGTAGAACAACTAGGTTTAGAGACAGCTACTTCCCCCTGGCCATCAGACTGCTGAATGCCAAATAAGGCCCTCTACCTGCCCACATGCACACGCAAAACTTTAAATTATTATTTATTCCAAATTATTTAAATTATTTGTACAAATTATTGTTTACGCTGTACATTGTTCATATTTGATGTCATCTAACATCTATCTATCCCAAATAAAAGTGGAAAAACACTACAGGCTGACCTATTTGATGTTGGATCCAACTTGCCTCGTGTTCTTCTCAGATGGCAGCAGGTTGACACTGAGCACATGTGACAGACGTGGCAGTCTGGAGATGCCATGTAGAACGTTCGCACAGCCCCCCATGAGCTCGCCAGAGGTAGCTGGACTGCCATTAGAGATGAGAGCCTCAGACCCCATGTGAGACCATACGCTGGTGCGGTTGGCCCTGGGTTCCTCCTGATGCCAGCCAATGCTAGACCTCATGTGGCTGGAGTGTGTCAGCAGTTCCTGCAAGGCATTGATGTTATGGACTGGCCCACCCGTTCCCCAGACCTGAATCCAATTGAGGACATCTGGGACATCATGTCCATCTACCAAAGCCACTGTCCAGGAGTTGGTGGATGCTTTAGTCCAGGTCTGGGTGGAGATCCCTCAGGAGAACATCAAGAGCATGTCCAGGCGTTGTAGGGAGGTCATACAGGCATGTGGAGGCCACACCCACTAATGACCCTCATTTTGACTTGTTTAAAGCATCAATGTTGAATCCAACATCCAAGTTGGAAGCAGTGTATTATTCATCCATCCATTCATTTTCTACCGCTTATCCTCACTTAGGGTGGGGGCATGCTGGAGTCTATCCCAGCTGTCTTCGGGCAAGAGGTGGGGTACACCCTGGACTGGTGGCCAGCCAATCACAGGGCACATATAGACAAACAACCATTCACACTCACATTCATACCTATGGACAATTTGGACTGGCCAATTAACCTAGCATGTTTTTGGAATGGGGGAGGAAACCGGAGTACCCGGAGAAAACCCACACATGCATGGGGAGAACATGCAAACTGTGGCCTGCATGCTAACCACTCGGCCGCAGCACATATATCACAGTATTGTGTATTTGTATTTTAGAAAAAAAGACAATGAGAAAATAGTATTTAAAAAAAATTGTAGTGTCAAGAAAACGTCATAATACAACCAGATCAATGGAGAAATGTATATATTTTTAGGAAAAAATTACTATTGAAAGGATATACTTGTGAGTTAGAAGAAAGTCAAAATATGTCCAAAACAAAATTGGGGGGAAAATTGTATTACAAGTGTAAATTTGCATTGTTTTGGTGGAAAAAAGTCATATTGTAAGAATAAAGTTATATTTCTGAAAAATGTCAACCATGTGAATGAGGTATTTTTGTGTTTTTATTGGTATTTAAAATGTATGATGTATTACAAATAGATTTATCTTATTGTATGTACTAGAAAAAAACAAATATTTTTAATAACAAAGTTGTTGGAAAAAAAGTTCAAAGTTGTAATACTATCAATATTTTCAAGAAAATATTGATAGTATAGTGATATTGTTATTCCACTGTGAAGATGACAGACTGCTAGCCTGCTAGTTAGCACACAGTTTTATTAGTATATTTAGCTTTGTGTTGTACAGCTCAGGAGGTAACAAGCACAAAAAAACAAGCCGTCAGCAGTGACGTCGCATAAAGTAAGAAATAGAAGCTCAGAACAATCATTGGTTTGTTGACAGCAGAGTGACAGTCCTCTTCATTCAATCAACAAATGATTTGACATTTTAACACGATCACAGAAAAAAGCTCAACTAGCATAAGAAAAAGGAGAATAATAACAATGATAATAAATAGAAAAGTTCAATGGTATCAAAGAGGGAGGTTAATGGCCGTTTGTACAAAAACCTTTTTTTCCTGAGGTTGACTTGTGTCTGCAGCCTTCACGCTCGCTAAATATACTAATAGAGTCCCCCCCCCCCAACATGGGGCGCTATGGCTTGTCATTCTCTCTCACTGATTGGTGTGTATGTGTGTGTGTGTGGTGTGAGCTCGGAGGTCAGTGGCCACCCCCCCAATGCACCCCATACCAAAGTGAGCAAAAAATACTTTTCAAACACATTTTCAAACCCAGTCGCATTACGTTTCTTCACCCTCTTTCTCTCTGCTAGCTGTTAGCATCCTGTAACCACACACACAGAACCATAAAAACTAAACACCTGTTAGCATCCCTTATGTAGTCAAGACTTATTCACAACCCGTGAGCCCCCATGCTGACATATGGCTAAATGTTAAATGCTAACCTGTTAGCTTTCCTTATGGATGCACGTATCAATGCTACCAATTTGCTAGCATCCCTTGTTGACACATTTTTGAATGCTAAGAACTTGTTAGCATCACTAATGCTAATGCTAAATGCTAACAACATGTTAGCATCCCCTTGTGGATGCACGGATAATTGCTAACAACCTACGAGCATCTCTTGTTGGTATACTGCTGAATGCTAACAACCTGTTAGCATGATGCACAACTAAATGCCTAAAACCTGGTATGTAAAATGGCTAAATGCTAACAACCTGTTAGCATCCCATTGTGGATTCATGGCTAAATAAAGGCTAAATAAAGTAAGGTAACAAGAGAAAGCCTAAAAAAGGCCAAGAAAAGCAAGCGACTGAATATGAAAATTTTAGCGTGTCTCGGGCGACAAGCTTCATGGGGTGGGGGCAAAGTCAGCTGTGAGAAGAACCAAAACTACAACAATATGGAAAGAATTCTGTACATGTAAACGTCACACTTCCACTGAGCGAACTCATGAGGCGGGGGGGCAGTGGGGGGGATGAGGCAGAGCCGTCGAGCCATTGCAGTGGAAAAATGAGAAGACGAGAAATAAACGCAACATCTTGGTTGCAACATTTTTTGCAGGGGTCGTGTCTACCAGGTCAGCTGACTGCTAGCCAAGAGTTGTGTGATGCCGACCGGGCGAACATTCCGGAATGTGTGTTTCACACTCTTGAGCATCGTACAAATTCCCCCCAAAACACAAATCGCAACATTGATGGAAAAAGCCCCCAAAACACTGTCCGCCCACCGTCGGGGGGCCGAAAGAGCAAATTCCAACCTTGTCAAGATTGTCATTTTCTACATTAGAAGTTCTGCGAGTTCTGCACTCGGCGACTCACAGTTGATCTCTTTGAGGAAAACTAAGTACTTTAAGGTCGGAAAGTAGGTCGGAAAGCAAAGTCGCGGGAGGTTCCGAGGTCTTTGGAAAAGAATCCAAGTAAAGGGTCTGAGGACTCCACACCACCAGGTCCACTTGTGGACCCGGGTCCCGTCAACCAGCAACTGAGACCGGGTCAAAACAGAACAAAACTAAACAGCTAGCATAAACACTTGACTGTAGCCTCGTGAAACTCGGCTGACATCATAGCCCCGCCCCTAAGCTCCGCCCTCGGATGACTTTTTGCATATTTATCAACAAAGGAACCACAATAACATTCTTCACAGTTCTAATCTGGAACGTTCCGTAAAAAAAAAAAATCTGTCTTAACGCAGCACATGGGACCACTAGTGGCGTAGTGCTGAGGGAACGCTTACGTGATTATCAGCTGCATTGCAACAAAAACGACAACGCCTCGGCAAACCCCGCCCCTTCCACATCAACCCCGCAGACGAGTCAGTATAAGTCAGTAAATATCGCAGTTGGATACGTCAAAATTTTTTTGGAATTCCCTCCTCTAAATGAGCTTATTTCCAATATTAGCAACCTGTTAGCAACCTTCGCATGATAGCGCTTGTTTGTTTTCGAAAAGAAAGATGGACATTTTGTAACCATGTCACTCGCTAAAACGTCACACTCAAAATCCTCAAAGTAGAAATTCTGTGAAACTAGATGCTAACCGTCAAACGCAAAATATTGTCATTGTTGGAACCGAAGAATCATCACGCGTATTTCGCATAATGACGAGGGCGTGGCTTCTGGCGGTAAAATGAGAGGCCGTACCACGCTAGCATCATGTTAGCATCCATCAAAGATGTTGTTGACAACGGAAAAGTCAAAAGGCGAGGTGGAATTAATAGTCTCCATAAAAAAGCTAAACGTACGCGTTCATTTTGGTTGAAGTGGAGGTCGCGGCAGGCGCCACAGGTCAGAGGTCAGTCTGTGGTTGTTAGCAGCAACGTCACGAGTCACTACTTCCTCTTCCTTAGCATTAGGTCCATGAAGAAGAAGGCGGAGAAGGTCCAAGAAGAAGAGGAGGAGGGCGGGGCTTTGAACAGTTAGCTAATTCGCACGCACACACATCTTCATCATCGCCGTTATTTACAGCAGCAGGAACAGGAAGTGGATGATTGAGGTATTTCCTGGTCTGGTCAAGATGGCGTCCGGGATGCATACTACGTAGCCGTGAAGTGGGCGGGGCAAAGTGCTATCAGAGACAAAGAGCTTGTATTTATATATTTATATACACGCAAAGACCACGTCCAATCATCTTGCTGGGCAAGATGGCATCCAATGGCTGAGCTGATTGTGAACAGCGGAGGAGGCTCAAGGTCCTCTTGTCTTCCTCCAGGGTCCTAGCGCCATCTCCCAGGGTCCTAGTGGCCGCCATCAGGGTCCTAGTGGCCGCCATCACGGTCCCAAAGCCCGCCCTTAGGGTCCAGGTGCCCACCAGCCTCCACACAAAAATGTCTCGGGTGTGGCGGCATCTCCCGATGAAAGGTTCAAACCCGACAACAAAAAGACACAACTTGAACAAAGTGTGCGTGCGTGCGTGTCTGTGAGCTCTTCAGTTCTGCTGCAGGATGAGGTTCTCCAGCTCGTCGGCCGATCGGAGCAGGAAAGCCGCTGACTCCCGGTAGCCGGCGATCAGTTGACGCACAGCCGAGATCTCCGGTTGGCTGAGCTGGGCCGAGGCCCCGCCTCCTCCCCGCCCACCAAGGGTATGGTTGGCTGAGGGGGCGGAGCTAGTCATATTGGCTGAGGACTTCATGCTGAGGTCCGTGGGCCCTGATGAGGATGAGGATGAGAATCACGAGGTGGATGACAATGGCAATGAGGGTGATGAGGATAATGATGAAGACAGTGATAATGATGACGAGAATGAGAATGAGGAGGATGATGAAGATAGTGATGAAAATGATAATGACAATGATGAGGATGTTGATCATAAAAGGTTAATGATGGCATGAGAATGAGAACGAATGATGATGATGAGGATTGACGATGACAATGAAGACATTGAGGAAGACAAAGATGACAATGGAGGGGAGAGAGAAGAGTGAAATTGTGAGATTCATTCAGTGTTTCCACGGCTGAGGTCAACCATCTCATCAAGGTTTGTTGACATTGTTTCCATAGCATGTCTTCCACATCCTAACTAAGCGGACATCAGATCAATTGTGTAGAGGTTCCACTGTTGTCGTACAAACGTTGGCAATTGTTTCCGTAAATAACTCAACTGTGATGACGCAACAATTCAACAAGCTAACACTTGAAGGTCAAAGGGCTTACCGTTGCTCTGAGCGGCTGTGCTGGTTGGTAAGGAAATGGGGTGTTGCATGGCGGCACCCAGGCCCAGGTAACCACGGTAACCATAGCTTAAGCCAGCTCCGTTGATGTAGAGCTGAGGCTCTTGGCCGGAGAAGGCGGAGGCGGCCAGAGAGTAGGCGGAGTGAGCCAACGACGCTGGCTCCCTCAGAGCGCTGCCGCCGCCGCCGCAGTTAGATGGCTTGTCCAGAGAGACCTGCTCGTCCTGGAGCAACAAAGCAGGAAGACGAAACCCGTTAGCTTCTTTCATGAGTGACAGCCATGCTCTGACATACGCTGTAGTCTATACTCTTACATGAAAGGCTTCCAGGCGCATTCTCTTGGCAGCGTTGCGTGATTCGCTCTCGCAGGCGGCAGCCAGAATGTTCTCAGCCATGGCTGAGGTCAGGTGGGGCGGCGTGGGACGAGTCTGCCGAGGACAAAGAACAACATGACTGCCTCATCAAGGTTTGCGTCGTATGTGTGTGTATTGTTTCATGTAGTAGCACCCATCACCACTGGAGGGCGGCAGAGATCTTTACAGTAGTGCCAAATGTATTTGGTGTAGTAGCACGCATCACCACCGGAGGGCTGCAGAGACCTTTGCATCAATACCAAGTGCATTGCATTCAGATGAAAAAAATGCAGATAAAAAAGACCACTCTGGTGACTCCTTAACCAGGAAAAGGCAGAAAGTAAAAGAAGTATTGCATGTAGTGGCACCCATCACCACCAGAGGGCAGCAGAGACCTTTACACTAGTGCCAAGTGTATTTGGTGTACTAGCACCCATCACCACCGAAGGGCGGCAAAGACCTTTACACTTGGTGTATTTGGTGTACTACAAGTCATCACCACTGGAGGGCGGCAGATAGTCTGGTGGAGTGTACGGCAGGGATACCTCCATGCCGTTCTTCTTCATGCGTCGGCAGGATTTGAGGTAGGTGCGGATACGCTTTCGGGCGCGCTCCTGGAATTCAGGGAATTGTCTGCTGCAGGACTCGATGATGGCTTGGATCTTCTCTTTGGGCTGCTTGGAGATGGGAACCATGCGGTCTAGGTTCTCATCCACAAACAGACGCACAAACATCTGCCAGAAGACACAACAATGCACGTGACCATGCAACGCAAGCACGACGTTTTCCAGGAAGTCCTGCCTCCTGCATGAAGACCGCGCCTACTCACATTAAAGGCCTTCAGCCTCTCGGGGTCGACGCCCTCTGTGTCGTTGATCTTGTCACTGTCATCGTGGTCATCGTGATCGTCGTCGTCGTCATCTGGGGCGACGTGGCCACCATGGCGGCTCGTGCTCAGGTCCTCTGCGCTCAGGTCCATCTTCACGCTGTCGTAGCTGCCCCCGGAACTGTATACTGGTGACTACACACGCACACGCACGCACACACACACACACACACACACACACACACACACAAAGAGGAACTTGTTGATTTGTTGAATGTGTGAGCGTTCCAAGGTCTGTGTGTGTGTGTGTGTATGTGTCAGATGGTCCATTGAGTCGTGCACAAAGAGTGTCTGCGTGCAGCCGAGACGCTAACTTCAGCTAACACGAGGGCACAAATTTACATAACGAATTCATTTAAATCACATTTTCGCTCCAGACATTTCCAGGCTCTGGAATGCTGCAGACATTTGTGAATGTCGTGGACACCAGAGAATGTGTATCAAATTTGGGAATGTGAGCAACTCCTCTCCAATGGTCGGCTACTTGGATAGATATGTCAATCTGGGGTATATTTTACAGGGTTGGATACCTTGACACTCGGTAATGTTAGAGGAACTCGTGACTGTTGAATAAACTTGCTACTGCCGGCTACTGGAACATCGGGGATATTTGGGAATGCCCATAAGGGAGGAGTTTAAGTACCTTGGGGTCACGAGTGATTGTAGGATGGAATGCAAGATTGACAGGTGGATTGGCGCAGCATCTCCTGGACACCTCCCTGGGAATATTAATTTCGGGCACATCCTGGAAGATTGGGGACATCCTGGAATGTCTGGCCAACACATTCTGTGCCATTCTGGAATGTTAGTGATACTCAGGAACGTTAGCGGTACTTGTGAATGTTGGGTACACTTGTTACTGTTGGCTACTTTGCCGAACATTGGGGACATTTGGAATGTCTGGGGTAATTGGGAACGTCAAGAGATATTTAAGCATGACAGGGGACACCTGTGAATGTTGGAGACAGTGTCAGGGACATTTCTCTTAGAGATTAGAATAAAGTATCTATCTATCCATGCATCCATGCATCCATCCATGCACAGTGCAGTGGGTGGGTTAAGTTGTGTGTCACATATCTGTTGACTTGTGTTTGGCGCCAAGGGTGAGGTAGGCATCTGTGAAAATCTGCTTAAACCTTTAAAAGGTTGTCTCAGATTGACTCTGACGACTTGAAAGTCATGTTTCTAGCATGTACTGTATGTTAAAGTCGATATTAAATACTTTGGAAGCAACTGGCAGAGGCTTGGTGGGCATAGCCTAGAAGGTTGGGAACATTTGGGAGCTTGTTACCTTCAGCTAATGTTAGAGGTTGTGAACATTGAGTAGAATTGGAATATTTGGGAATGTCAGGGGCATTCTACTATGACAAGGACACCTGTGAATGTTACATGGACAAGTCAATCATGGTACATTGATTTGCAGTGGCGACCCCTGAATGGAAAAGCCAAAAAAAGAAGAAGAATCTCTGTACATTCTAGAAGGCTGTGGACATTCTGCAGTTTTCTGAGAATTTAGAGATGGTCAGGAATGCCAGGGAGACTTGGGAATGTCAGATGTAACCAGGCTCAGTCGTGAATTGTAATGACTGCTGGTGGTACGTAGGACTAGCTTCTTCTCACACAGAGGTTAGCTTAGATTCAAGATCAAAGCTGCGTGTAATGTTGTCCTACCCGACTCTGCGGTGAAACAACAACATAAAATGGCAGTTCAAGCCAGTTGAAAGTCCATAAAAGGGACTGGCGTGCCACCACCACTGCCCACCACTCATTTGTAATCACAGGAAACCTGCAGCAGAATTTCCAGTCCACAAGTCCAGAGCTGATGAACAGAGGGGTAACAGAAAGACCTGGCCAGAACAGAATGTTGAGTAAGATTCACTTCTTTCTTCTTTTCTTTCATAGCACGCCAGTTAGCAACTGTGATATTACAAGAAATCAAAGGAATCAAAGAAAAACTGACGGTGTTCAAACCTCTCCTTACAAGCAACGATTCAGGATTTATGTCCAAACCTGCAGTCTGCTGCAGGGTCCAACTTGGTACCTTTACCCGGCGTCACAGAGGACAATGAAACACGTCCTCCATCTGGCTTGTACAGCAGAGTGAGAGCCAAAGATTGACAAACTTGCCAGCACATCCAGGTACTGCAATAAGGTGCTTTTTGATTGGCTACTGGCCTGGCAACATACATTGATCTGATTCGCCGAAACAAAACACAGTATAGTATCACAAACATCTTTTTTCCCTGTAATTTCCCAATATCACCTGTCACAATTACTCCATGTAAATAAGCACGTCATTGTGGATTACCGTATTAAACCATGAGGCACACCAGATTATAAGGTGCAGTCACAATTACGCATGCTAAAACATGCCGTCTACAAAATAATAACAGCATCGGAAGCAACAGTGAGTTGAGTTGAACTTTGTTCTACAATTTAACAATACCCCCATTTTTAATGAATCTTCTCCCTCAAAACCATCAAAGTCCTCATTTTCTGTGACTGTACTCTGATTGGTTTATCACTGCCAGAGTACGTGTTACATCCCTGTGTCAGCGGAAAATAGTCGGACAGTCCATCAACCGGAACGCTTACCAAAGTAGCACAACATTTTTACATATTTTGGAACTCAGTGCACACATAAGGCACATTGTCCATTTTGGGAAAAATGAAAGGCTTTTAAATGCGCCTTATAAAGGTATAGTGGTTTTGAAGTTGAAGTTGTCTTGTGGGGCTGTGCTATAATAGTGTGCATACACTATTCCCAAGTCTGCATCTTTTTCTCCACGTTGATGGAAATCCTAGGCCAATAAAACCGTGACCTCACAAGATTGAGCGTCTGTTCTTTGTCCAGATGACTTCACCATACTACGGCCCTGTACCACTGTCAATGTTCTTGTCGAGTTCCGTAAAGAAATCCATCCCTGAGATCCAATCACTCCTGGAGTCTCCGGACCCCAGCTCCTCAATGTCTGCTTTCAGATCCAAGTCTCCCCTCTGCTTACTTGCCAACTGTTACCACTCTGTGTATCAGCACTGGACTTGTGGGCTGAAAATTCCCTTGCTGGTTTCCTGAGACTACAAATTAGTGGCCCAAAGTACAGCAGTGGAGGTGAGCCAGTCCCTTTTATGAACCTTCAACTGATTTGGACTGCCCTTTTGTAACCTCTGATGCGCTGGTCCAATTAATTGGTACTTGAGTGAGAAGTTATTGGAAAGAGTAGTTGAAGCTAGACTAAGGGCAGAAGTCAGCTTCTGTGAGCAGCATTATGGTTTCAGGCCAAAAAAAGAGTACTACAGATGTAGTATTTGCTTTAAGAATGTTCATAGAGAAGTAAAGAGAAGGTTAGCTGGGGGAGCTGCATTCTATCTTTGTAGATGTGCTGGAGGTGTAACAGAAGAGTTCATGGTGGAGATGGGACTGCATCAAGGATCAGCTCTAAGCCCCTTCTTGTTTGCTACGGTGATGGACAGGCTGACAGATGAGCTTAGACAAGAATCTCCATGGACTATGATGTTTGCAGATGACATTGGGATTTGAAAAGACAGGAAGCAGAACTGGAGGTAGCAGAGATGAGGATGCTGAGGTTCTCATTGGGAGTGACCGGGATGGATAGGATCAAGAAGGAGTACATCAGAGGGGCATTACATGTTAGAGCCTTGGAGATCAGAGAAGTCAGTTATCGGCCAGACTAGATGGTTGGGACATGACCAGAGGAGAGATAGTGAATATATTGGTAGAAGGATGCTGCCAGGTAGGAGGCGTAGAGGAAGACCGAAGAGGAGGTTTATGGATGTAGTGACAGGGTTGGATGGAGGAGATTGGTTTGCTGAAGGGAAAACCCAAAGAGAAGGAAGAAGTGAGAAGAACCCAGTACTACAAAGGTCCAGCAGTCATAATTCGCAGCTGAGCCCAGGTACATGATTTTGGTGAGCCAGCCAGGAGAGAGAGTGCCGAAGAACAAGATTCTGCACATTCGGGTACTGCAAGTAGGTGCTTTCTGATTAGATACTGGCTTGGCAGCATACAGTACTCTGATTCGCTAAAATTGTCTGTAATTTCCCACACTTGGAAAAGTTGGGGGCACTGGAATTTGCCAATATGTCAGCAGAGGAATTGGCAGAGATGAAAACAGCGTAATGATGTCAGTGCTCACCTTGTTGTCGTAGTCCAGTCGCAGCTCGCTGCCTTGTGAGGCATGAGTGTGCAGGGTGTTTGTCAGAGGCATGGGCAAGGCGGGATGCGGTGCTAGTGGGGGTTTGGCGGCCAGTGGGTACTTCCTGCGCAGCTCCTCCTGCGCATTAGGATGCAGGGCGCCCAACAGTGCCGCTGCCGCTGCTGACACAGTGACGGGCAGGTGGGAGGTGCTCAGCGGCAGCCTCTGAGGGGGCGGGTTTCTCAGGTTCACTGGCTGCTGGTCCTCGGAAGACGAGGAGGAGGATGTGGGCGTGCTAAAGTCGAGCGGGGCGGGGCCACAATTGCCGTTGACAACCTCAGCTTCTCTGACTAAGGCAGAGTCCGTGGCGGCGGACGAGGGAGGGGTGAGGGCAGGCAGGCCGCTGCCGCTCTCTGACGAGGAATCATCTGGAAGCAAAAAAAAACAAAAACAAGGAATGTTAAAAGGCATCAAATGTCAATTAATGTGTTCTTCCACAAAAGGTTCTTGTTGATTGTTGAAGTAAAAGTTGAAGGTGCAGGGACCAGTCAGCCTTTCTCCCTAAAGTCAAAAACAATGTATGACATCAGGTTTTCGTAATAATGACACATATTCACTTTCTTCACATTGTCCCAAAAATATAGTGACTGTAACCAGAACAGTAATAGTAATAGCAAAAGCCATTCTAACAGTAATACCAATGATGACAGCAATGGTAATATCAATAGTACCAGTTACAGTAATAGTGCTGGTAACAGTGATACCATAGTAACAGTAACAGTACCAGAAAAAGGCAATACCAGGAGTAACAGCAAGAGCAATGGTAACAATGACAGTGAGAGTAACAGCGTTAGTAGTAGTAGTAGTAATATTGATAGTAATAGTGATGAGTGGATGATGATGAACGTGGTGTCTGTGATGAGGGGAAAAAGAAAGACAAAAGAAATTCAAGATGAAGACATGTAGGATGTATTGACTGTGTTCTGCTGGGGCGGTGTGGCAAGGTCTAGGGGGGTGGGGGCTGGAGGCGGGGGGGGTGTTAGAGAGGAGAGAGAAGGAGGTCAGGAGGGGGTGGGTGGGATGAGGTTGTGAAAGAGGGGTCATGGCTGAGGGTGGAGGCGGCAGGAGGCGGGTAGGGGGATGGGTGTGATATTATTTTCACCTTCCACTCGTCTGGTATAATCACTCAACCTGGACGAGCTGATTGAAAATGTCTAACAACACAACCCATGCACGCAATCTCGCTTGCTCCTCTTCCACCTCCTCCAGCGTCCACTTCCTGGTTGACACATGTGCCGCCACCGCTGGCGTCTGCTTTAAGAGCGCCACGAAGAAATGACACCTGGTGACCAGGTGATGGCACCATTGCGTGCACACACCTTCACCTCCACGCGAGAAGAGTGCCCTCCGTAAGGATGATTAGTGGAGCAGGCAACAGTCAACATCCCTCAAAAGCACAGCGCATCCAAGGAACTACACAGGAAGTAGCAGGAGGCCGCTAGCATCAACGCTACCATCAGCGCTTTTACACTACAGCGTGCCCCTCCCATCTGGACACATGCACACATTATACAATTCGTCATACATATTCAAATCTTTACATTTGTTCAAGAAGAGAAGATGTTCTTATTTTTAAATGCGGAATGTGCTTTAACAAATACGCGCAAATGAAGAAACAAAAACCCCTTGTTGTTAAGTCCAACACCACACACACACACACACACACACACACAAAATGATTTACACTCCTTACACAATGTGACCTTGTGTGTGTGTGTGCCATGCACATGTGTGTGAATGGGACGCTCTGTGTGATTGGGCGTCGATGGCATCATGTGACCCTGGCCCTCTGCGCGTGTGCGTCACATACGACAGTCACATGGACGCCCACCATGACCTACGGAAGAATGGGCGGACGTGTCCTTATTGGGCCGGAGGAGACGCTGCTAAGTTCATAATTAGGTTCTCCTACAACTTAGATGCAATACAAACAGTGAAGAGCAACTTGTTTTTTCTTTGAAGGCCCTGAAGTCATCACCAAGCAGGGAGAGCATGTAAGGATGCTTCAGGGGGATGACGAGCATGGAGGAATGTGTGCATATACTGGAAGGGGGCATGAAGAGATGAGGGTGGGGGTGGTGGGTGTAATGGGTCATTCCTCCATCATGCTTCATTTGCAGCTTCACTTCATAGCGAATACCCCCTCCCCCCCTACCTACCTCACTCTCCCCACAGAGGGGCCAGAGTGTTGCCAGATGCTAATTCCTTCACCGCTCCCCCTTGCCTCCTCACTGTATCTCAGGAGATGAGGAAGAACAGCAGGAGGAGTGAAGAAGCTAGCAAGCTAATTAAGGATTACAATGGATTATTCCGCTAAGACACGGCACGAGCCGCTCCGTGGCTCCGTGCCACACCCTGCGAGGCACCGTGGGTCCCTCCCGGCCTGGCATCGTCATGGCGACCACACTCTGGCACCCCCATCCCTGCTTCACACACTCGATCTAGAAGGGGGTGTGTGGTCAATAGGGCAGAGTTGGAGGATGGTACACAGCCGACAACGGTTCTGCTGTCACCCCTGCCATCATTAGACCTCCCCCCCCACACACACAGGCCATGTATGTACAGTATGTGACATCATGGCACTATAACATGATGATGTAATGATCCTACAGGGGCTCCCTACAGACATATAACATACACACATTCTGTACACTACAATATGCATACCTTATACATTTTATGTATAAAAAGTATTATTACACAGAACTAAAAACCTGTTGCAGCATGTACGCTGGTAAACGTCACTCAAATACAAATAGAAGGCATTTAGACGCATGCAAAGACGCTGTGCTGATATGTCTTAGTCTACATTGGTCACAAGATGTCAGTAATGTCACTGTCATGTTCGGTGGGACGCACAAGCACCAGACTTGATCGCCAGAACCAACAGGCCTTTATTGCGGGTATGAAACCTCACAACAGGCACAATAATCCCTAATATGGGCTACGGTTGAGGTAGCCAACTCAACTCTGAACCTGTGACATCACTTCCTGTCCTCCCCCAAGTCGGCTCCCCGAGCACCAGAAGACATTTACAGCAACACACACCGGCACAAGTCTTAAATGGCTATATTTATGTCTACAATATTGGGTAATACAAGCGTAAAGGTGATTGTAGAGGTGTTATTTCACATTTAGAGAACTCTAATAACGTTCAAAACCGTATATAGATGGTTGGAAACTGGTTTCTGATACTCTAACTACAAACTATTACATTTATAAATAAGGAATCCTACGTTAGCAATATATATATAAGTTAAACTGGGAGCAATATTATGATATATTGTTCATTCATTCATTTTCTACCGCTTATCCTCACAAGGGTCACGGGGGGTGCTGGAGCCAGCTGTCTTGGGGAAAGAGGCGAGGTACACCCTGGACCGGTGGCCAGCCTATCACAGGGCACATATAGACAAACAACCATTCACACTCACATTCATACCTATGGACAATTTGGAGTGGCCAATTAACCTAGCATGTTTTTGGAATGGGGGAGGAAACCGGAGTACCCGGAGAAAACCCACGCATGCACGGGTAGAACATGCAAACTCCACACAGTCTGGTCTCATGTGTCGTTTCGTGGCATCTCTACTTAGAAACATTGACGTGCATACAGTATGCGCTACGCTACTTTGTCTTGTCAAAGCATCTTCCTGCATGAAAATGTTGAGTGAACTAACTTGTGAGGCCTCTGCTGGATTAATAAAGGCAGTGCTCTTTTTTACCCCCTTGCAGCTCGCGCCATCAAACCTCTTTCTCTTAAAGATACCTTTAAAAAGTATTCATAGTTGAAAGCATGGTGCAAACTGGTGCAAACCGATGTAGACTGGTGCAAATGGGGCTCAAATGTGTACACATCCATTTAATGATGCTGCCTGACACACCTTAGCAGCAACATGTCTTCACTGTGTGCGTGTACGGGTGGGAGTGGTAAGCTACTTGCCGCCACAGTCATGGTCACTGCTGCCCTCCTGACCCACTTTACACACATCAGGGCGTGTGTGTGTGTGTGTAAATAATTGAGAAAATGAGCCATCTGCTGGATGACAAAAATGAGTGACAGATGACACCCCGTCACTGCTCGTCTCACACTGCTGGAATGGCCATTTGAATTTCATAATAAAGGTGATATTTCACATAAGAGCCAACGTTGTGTTTCATAATACATTCAAACGTTTATGAGCTCGGGAATGACGGGCCGGAGTAGACTTGACACTGGCAGTGATGACAAGGCGGGACTGACAGCAACACAGTCACGTTACAGCAATACTACGGCAAGACTGACAGCTGCGTGGTAGCCAGAAAAAAGATGGCGGAAACACAGCAAGGACACGGCAGCAACATGGCAACATTCTGATGACACGGAGACAACTTCACAGTAGCAAACAGCAAAAACAACAGGCGGCATGCTAGCTATGATATGATAACATGCAGGCAACATGACCCCAACGTGAGGGTGACCAACATGGAGACACGGCGGCAACAACATGCTGGCAACATGGAAGCTCATTCAATCCCAGCCATTTCTCAAAAGCCAGCTCTCTTGGCAGCCATTTTTCATGATTTCGGCTGATCTTTCAAGGCACACAGATTATTGATTTACAAATATAAATGTGGGCATGCACGTGTGTGCATGTGTTCACATTTGCCCTCAGTGTGTCTTTTCGAGACTTCGTGCCTTTTTACTTCCTGGTTGTTGTGTTGCGTGTATGACTACGGGAAAGTTCTTACAAAAGGCACTTCTGCCACCGACATGCTCTCTTCTGTGGTGGAGTTGCGTCATCACCTCTTTTTGCAGCAGCAGCAAGAAACCAACTAAACCGCAGCAATGCATCAATCTTTCGCATGATTAAAAAAAAAGTTTATTTTTCCTTTGAAGCTCCACCCACTTTCCACACTACTTTCTACCATCTTCCACTCAGCATCCTACCTCTCTTCCTGTGTGTGTTGTGTGTGTTTGCAGCTGTGGCCGTGAGAGGTGCACACACACACACACACACACAGTGTGAGAGAGGATGACAAAGAGGAAGACAAAGATCCAGACAGCTGAGATGCTCTTCTCCTCGACCTCTTTCACCGCAACCCCCCCCCCCCCACACACATGCTCAGTTGCACAGAAATCCTGCATACACCCACACATCTTTGGACCTTGAACAGAACTCATGGAGTCGACCCTGATCTGGCAGCTCGACTCCCCTCAGGCTCAATCAATCAATCACAGAGCGCTTCCTGACAGTGCCACATGGAGTTATTACACGTGAATAATAGAAAAAAGCAGAAGAAGTACTTGAAGATGTACACTGTGGCGTGTGTGTGTGTGTGTGTGCGCATGTTGAGTGTCTCGCTGGAGACGGGAGGACAGGTTTCCTTGACAACCATGTGGAGGTTACAGAGTCCACGGTATAGAATAGCACATTAGACACTGTGGACTTCCTGAGAAGGAGGACAAATAACTGCAGCCTTCTCCATCAACACGCCGCTCGCACCTTCTGTCATAATAAAATGGCCAAACAGAACTTGAAGGATGATAAATTATGTAATAATAAACATTTACGAGAAAGGCTTATATGTGCTTTCGCTAGTAGGTCAAGAACTGACACTGAGTCAGTACATTCATACTGCATTTCCCTCCTTGTGGACGCTAGTGTATGTTCTAACCTGCACTTGCAATCCCACAGGTTGGGAACACCCTACAAAAGCAGAAAGGCCATCCCAACATCTGATAAAGTGGTCCAGGTTTCACAAGGACACGTTTATCACGGCAACCTTTGGACGCTGTCGTCTCAACAAACCATAAAGCCGTAAGACGAGTCTGCGTGCCAAGGTCTCACACTGACTGTGCGCTGTCAGTACTCAGATTTTGTTCTCCAAACGGTCCAAGTGGTGAGAGCAGTCCTGGACACTTACCACCCTTAGGTAGCACCCTATGACTTACGTCATCGTTAATGGAATTAGGCAATTGGCAAATATTAAGGGAATCTACGGTTAAAGGCAGAATCTCTCCTAAATTGACTTTGTGTGACTTTTCTGTGGGGAATGATTTCCTCAGCGGACCATTCAGGCAGAATTGCCTGGTAAACACTGGTCCACCCCTCCTAAACTAAAATGTTGGCAAAAAAACGACACTCCTCTCTAACAAAGCGTGAATGAAAGCTAGCGGGGTTAGCTTAGTTAAGCAGAGCATGCGGGTGGGCATGTGGGCGGGACCCAGGTTGTATGAGGGTATTTACAATATGTTAATGGAAACCAGCGTTTTACCAAGCCCCCCAATATCATATATCATGCTAGTTCTGAGGGAAATACGAACGAGAAACATGTTTATTCTTTCTCCCAGCTCTGCTTCGCAGTCAGCTATGTCCGACCCCGCTAAATTAGGATTCCTTATTTATACATGGAATATTTTCATAGTTAGAGCATAGAAATCCTGTTTAAGACCTTCTACAGTATATTAAAGTCCTCTGGACATGAAATAACACCCCGATAGTCACCTTTACACTCCCATTACCCTCAGACAATAAATCTGACACGTTAGCATTGGGAGAGTTCCTGTTTTGTTACTTACGGGTCTTCCTGCAGTGGCTAACGTAACACTACTGACACCCAGTGACCCATGTAGCATACGACATGTATGCGTGCTTTGTCCTATATTTGTAATTTAGTTCATTTAGTCATTTTCATGTTTGAAAATGCTTCATTCAGGCCAATAATATATCATATTTGCTCCAAAATGCATATTTTTGACAACTACAAAACAGCCATCGTTTATTAATTAAGGTAGAAACAAACATTTTTTTGATTAAAACTTCCTTTTGGAAGGAAGATTAGAGTCTGCATGATATATACTATACCCCATGTCTATACAGCCCAAGAACACAATATTATGTGTTCTTAAAGAATCAGTCCAAAGCATCAAAAATGGCGGTAGGGAGAAGCACCCTCAATACAGTGGCGATGATGAATGTGCAATGCTGGACACTTACCACCCTCAACTGTTGCCATATTGGCTATGTAGCAGCAGGGCAGGAGCTAACTCGAATGCTTGCAATGCATGATTAAAAAGGAGCGAAATGGTCATTTCTGGTAAATACGCAATCACAGCGTTTGGATGTGGGACAGCACTACACAGCGTGCATAGTACTTACTGAAGTGTACTGACGGCATGATACGAAAATGGTCTTTATATATAGCATATGATGTGTGTATTCGAGACACACACACACACACACAAAATAACACAGCATAATAATGTCAACAGGTTGGTGTCCATCACAGCGGGACTTGACTACTGCCAACACAACATGTTAGCCTAGTTAGTAGCTGGTGTGTGACGGATGCTATCTGCTGCGCAGCCTCCCGTTGCCGTTGAATTATTAACTAACGCGTGCACACACGCTAGCATCTAGCATACAGTCATGGGCAACATCATA
Organism: Doryrhamphus excisus; assembly: GCF_030265055.1. Lineage (NCBI taxonomy): Eukaryota > Metazoa > Chordata > Actinopteri > Syngnathiformes > Syngnathidae > Doryrhamphus > Doryrhamphus excisus. Next base: position 5,146,137 of record NC_080481.1, on the reverse strand, counting down.
GCAACAACATCATAGCAAAACCAAAAAAGGCATGGAAACAACGCATCACTACAGCGTTTAATGTTTGGGCGAATGTCTTCCTGCGATGGAAGGGTGACGTCATCACACCACCAGCACCGCTTCTGACCTGCGCCTCGCTAGATGAGCCCGCCCCGTGTATACGCTCACCATCATTTTAAAGGGGACATACTATGCATTGCATCTTTTCGGACCTATGAATGTTGGTAGAAAGCCAACGCGTCACATAATGAGGTGTGCGCATGTGGAAGTGAGCCATGAAAACAGTTTTGGATGGCTCTACAAGCCACTTCCACTGACCCGGACTTCCTCATATGGGCATGCCCAGGTACTGTACACAGTATCGGCATGCCTTCCCCCCACTCTGCTTCTCACTTTTCTCAAAGAACTCCCTGTGTTGTTAGCACATCAGTCAACTGCACTTGACGGGACTGTTGAGCAAACATGAGCCAATCCGAAGCTGGATGATCCACCAAACTGTTGCTGAAGTCTGACGCGAAGAGCAAGCTGTAGTAGCAGTACATCATCTGGGGTTCAGCAGCTGTTCCTTACATTAGAGCGTTAAAACACAACTTTACTTGGCGTCCTAAATGAAGCTAACCCCTGCTAGCTTCTATTTATGGACGGGGAGATTCGGACAGATTTCATCAGCGTTGGTCACCATTTGAACCCGTTTAGGTCGGGATGTCCGCCAAGTAAATACTTCCCCACACGAAGGTTCCTTCTCATGACAGCATTTCATTATCTCATGTATCCACCCTCGGCTTTGTCATCATTTGTCCCGGTATCAGCCATTTCCTATCATTGGAAGTATCTATACAGCTATATACAAAATATGGCCCCACCCTAGCACAAAACAATGCGTGGCCAAAAACCGTTCCAGCATCCAAGCTAACACACTTCTTGCAGACTATTGGAGGATTATTTAACAGTGATGAAAAACGCTCTTTAATGACTTTAATGAACAGCAATCCTCCATCTAACATCGTCTCTCTCTCCACACATTAATGGCATGTAGCAGCTCTAGCCTCCATCCTGACCCTCCTCCTCTTCCTCACCTCCTCAATCCCATCGATGGGCTGGGGGGGGGGTTGTTTGCCGCTGGCCTACTTTCCTGCACCGATAAGAGACACATGAGAGGATGCACCAGCGCTGTGTGTGTGTGTGTGTGTGTGTGTGTGCGCGCGCGCACCAGAGGACGCTTTCCAGGCTCAGCCAGGAGGTGACTGAGATCTTTCTCGCTCCAAGCTTCAACAAGAACACTGTGGAGTAAGTATGGATGGATGGAAGCACAGCCCTGGACCCTCTGGACTTCCTGACCATCCAGGAAGAACCTGGCCACAGATGAAAGATGGCGCTGGTCAGTGAGAGCCCAGGATTAGCCCGATCCATGGTCCTACACTCCATCCACGTCGCTGCTCTTGATCCGGATTATTCCAAATTAAACATCTGCCAAACCAGAGCGCTGGATCTGCTCAGAAAACTGATCCCAGGACAGGAAATGAGAGCTCGGCTTTCAGATCATCCTCTCCTCTGCCTTCCAGTCTGCTGACCATACTCTTCCCTGTTTCCCTGTGCCCTGTGTGCTCCATATTTCACTCTTCCTGATTAGTCCAAGATGTTCTCACACACTTTCACATTCTTTTTCTTTCTGGGTGCATCATTTGTCCCCCAGTTTCTTCGCAGTCTTCGTCTTTGGCAGTGAATGAGTTAAGCATCCGTACCGAATTCCACGTTCTGTGTTCGATTCAAACCGCTCCATCATGGAAACTCTCTACCGTCCTGCTCATTTGGGAAAGCAACTTTCCACATTCCCCAAAATGTCCACTTTCCACGGAACTGACCTGCCCCCGTGTTGTCATTTTCCTGCATTCCTCAACCTTATCAAACTAAATAAACAGCACTTCCTTTCACTTTAGCTTCACCGGGTGTTTGTGTCCTGAGTGTTAATACCCTATTCATTGACATTTGCTGTTTTTTTTTCACTGCCCGTGTGACAGAACGTTAAAAAGCAACTTGAGTCTCAGTGTCTTAATGGTTCTTTACAGTTTTACACGTGAATTGTGTCAACTTTGACAGTTTGACCCTGGAACAGATGATTTTACACACAAAGACACAGCAGGACCCGTCGCCCTCGTCCTGTCGGGGCTGCACTTTGATCCTCCACTCGGACAGGACTATTAGCTTGTCAGCGGGGAGCAGTGCACAGCTGTCATTCATCCGTGCACGTGCACGCGCACGCTCCAAATGGGGTGAGTTGAAAGACTTTTAAGAGCCGGTGACCTCCATCCCGCCTTGCGTCTGTGCACTCAGCGGTGATGGCAGCTCTGGAAAGCTCTTCAAGGATGATTGACAGTCACCGCTGGACAGACGGGAGCGAAATGACACGGAAACTCAAAAGTGATCTGGAAATGACTTCCTGTTGGCGTTCCTGGCCAGCATGCCGCCATCAGCGTGTCACGTGACATTTACATGAGCAGTATGTCAGCGTTTGGACGCATTGTAAATGTATTTCACATGATGAAGATGATGGACATACGCCAACGTGGACAACACGGAAGGATGGGAAAAGGGAAGATCATAGCGACCTGGACCTGGAAACACCAGCGTCGAGGTTGAGAAGGAGAAGAGTGGGAGCATGAACATGTAGGAATGTGGAGAAAAACCAAAGTGACGATGAAGAAGGCGGAAAATGAAGCGCTTGGAAATATGGAGAACACCAAAAGAGTGTGGCAGATGACGGACACATCTGATTGAAAGAAGAGCCCGATAACATAGATAACATAGATAACATAAAGAGCTATATGCATCGTGAGTGTGAACTTCAGACTTGACCCAGCAAGTGGGCAAAAGTTCTATTTCCCTCCAATTGGCAGCAACAGCTTGGATATGAAAAAGACAGATGTTTGTCTGGCTGTGGATCTGTACCCCGCCTCTCGCCCAAAGAAAGCTGGGATAGGCTCCAGCATGCCCACCACCCTAGTGAGGATAAGCGGCCTAGAAAATGGATGGATGGATGAACAACTGCTCAACAAACAGATGTTTGAGGTGTCACCATTCTGCTTGGTCTTGCTTCTCTGCATTTTCTCTGGTTTTGATCAAAACCAACTGATGTTCTACTGCCGATTTATAAAGACTCCAAAAGGATAGAAACAAACTCTCTTTTTCTGGTCAAAGAAGCCAGTCTAAAGTTTCTTTGTATAGTTTCAATGTTTATGTGGTCCTCAGACACAAGATTCTGTGGGTCTTGAAAGTTCAGCCAAAATCTGCCAGTATGGAGCTCTCTTCTGGGCAGTGGGCAGTTTTGGGATGTGGAACATTGTTAGTTGGGTCGTACTGACTGATGTGAATGATTTTATGTTGGAATGGTTTGAATGGGTTGAATAAAATTGTCCAAAAAATAATGGGGGTTATAATATGGGTAATAATATGGGTTCGACCTGCAACAATTCATCAATGAATCAACGACTCGTGGATTATCAATTCCCTCATTCAAAGCCCGAAGCCTGGTCCCAAGAACATAATTGCGCATTTATTGGCGTGAGAAGCTGAAAGAGCTGCCCACTAATGTGTTAAGCTTCAGAGCAATTCTAAGCCATAGAAATGGCCACAAGGTGGCAGAGGTGATTTTGATAAGAGCTCGGCAGAGGAGGAGTGTTCCAAAGTTGAAGATTGTAAGTAGTTGACACATTTGGATGTAAAACAACCCTTTTGTTGTGTTCTTCATGTTGGTATCGTTGTTGGTTGCGATGTGAGCTGTCACAAGAGCAAACAATATTTGTGACAGAGTGAAAGTTATGCTTGAAATGTCTCTTCACTTCTCCCTTTTCTAGTCGGGAGCTGATAATTTCCTGAAACGTACCTATGTTCTACTGCTGATCACTAAACAACAGGAAAAGGTAGATGAAAGACGGGAGTCCAACCTTTCTTCAAAAAGGATGGGTTTCCCTGCAATGTTGTATTTTCCGACCCAAGGATACCCATTATTCCCAGTCGGGGCTGCAAGTAATGATTATTTTCCGATGGAGTCACCTGAAGCTTGTTTTTGGATGAATTAAGGAATTGCTTGGGCCCTACATGGACCAAATCAATTTGAGACAACCAGTTAGTGGCTTGGTTTGGCAAAAATGTCCATGGCTGATTTCCAAGGTCAAAGCTGATCTGGTAATGGTAATGGTAATGGTTTTATTTAATTTGAACATGCATCAGATTACAATTGAATGCATCACATAATCAGTTCACAGTTCCACATTACATTTGTTCACTTCCTGCTTTCCATAATACAATTTAGGTTTTGTTTTTTTGTTTTTTAAATAACGCACCTCGTACCGAAGTACAAGGTGATATGACCATACAATGACATAATGGGTACCATAGTAAGTGTCAATATAGTGATATGTATAGCACGTCATGACTGGTTCAAGACTCTTCATCCTTGTATTTAGCAAACATCAACTGCTTGTATTGTTTCTTGAATTGGCTCATCGTTGTGCATTGTTTGAGGTCCTTACTCAATCCATTCCATAGTTTGATTCCACATACTGAAATGCTGTGGCTTTTTAACATAGTCCTAGCATATAAGTGTTTCAAATGTAGTTCTTCCCTGAGATCATATTTCTCCTCTCTTGTAGAGAAGTATTGGATGACATTTTTAGCTAATTGGTTATTTTTGGCCTTATGCATTATTTTAGCTGTTCGAAGATTAACTATATCAGCAAGTTGAAGTATTTGTGATTTTAGAAATAAGGAGTTCTCTGTAGGCGGCATTATGAATTATCCTTACTGACCTTTTTTCCAGTACATTTAGCAAGTGAAGATTGCTTTTATAGTCATTACCCCATATTTCCACACAATAAGTAAGATATGGTAGAACCAGAGAGCTGTGCGAGTGTCGTGTTTAGATACTGCTTTGATGGGTGACCAAGGGCAAATAGTTCTCCTTTTGGACACCCCCTTCAGTAACGGCCATCTTACACTATTTGGACTGATCTTTCAAGGCGCACAGAATCTTGGGTTCTACGGCGATCTGAACATGGACCTACCAGAAGTGTGGAATGTGTTTCCATGTTGGACTGGTGTGAATCGGGTGAGACATGTGAAACCAGTAAGAACTTTCCAATGGAACTTCATGCCAATAAAAAGTACACTGTTGACACACGCTCGTTGCTCACAGGCGCTAACGACTTGTTTGTCATGAGAAAAGTGACTCCTCCATCAGCGGGAAGACAAATGAGCTCATTAAATATTCACGGGACCGCGCTTAGCTCCTCCTCCCACACTTAGAAGCGCGGTTAGTGCTGGGAGGACAGCTAAGCCACAGCAGCACTTTCAAGGAAATGCTACAAAAATAACTGTGGCCAAAGAGGATTGTTGCTTTTGACATGGATACATGGATAAACATTTGATCACTATGAATCGCATTTTGGCTATAGTTAACTCAGAATTCATCGCATTTAATCACAGATAAAAATTAGTTTTTATCTATAATAAGTAGGGGAAATCGCTTGTGGTAAATGATTTGATGGGCAAGTACAACGATAATGACATCAAATATTATGTAAAAGGCTATACATTTTGGAAGTATGGGCTTTATTTAAAACAATACAGTCAGCAAGCCTATTTTTTTACGACTATTCTTCTTTATTATTAGCATATTAGCTCTTAAACTCGCCCACAAAATGTGAGCGAGTGAGATCTCTCACACTGACACAAACATGTTTTTGATGACAGTGTCAGCTCAAAATAAGATTTGTTTATTAATGTTACTGGTTTTAAATTCTAATGCGAGCTGCAATTTGTCCTACCTTTTTGACGATTATTGAACGCATTTTTTAAAATTCATTTTACATTAATTCATTCATTTTTTCCTGCTTATCCTCACAAGGGTTGCAGGTGTTCTGGAGCCTATCCCAGCTGTAATTGATGCTATTTATTTGGTTTATTTTGTTACTTTTTTGCACTTTCATGTCATTTTTATTTTTTTTGCTGAAATGCAAGTCATTTAAAAATTATTCTTTGTAGTTACATGGTCATTTTTATTTCTGTTTATTTTCTATTTTGTAACACTTTTACTTTCTAGAATTTTACAAATTCCCCACTGAGGGACGAATAAAGGCATATCTTAATCTTAATCTTTAAAAAACTTTTATGTCAAACATGTTGAACATTTTATTCTATAACTTTTGTAACATTGCCATTTTAAGATTAAGAGAGGCTTGTTCAAGTGTTGTTCAAGAGGCTTTAAAAGGGGTTTAAGACTGGTCTAAGTTGGGTTTAAGAGAGTTTCAGGAGGGGTGGGTGAAAGAGGTGTTACAAAGATGGTGAAGAAGAGTTGAAGGGGGGTTTCAGGGAGGTTTTAAAAGAATTGAAGGGGATTAACACGGGTAGGGGTTTATTCAAGAGAGGTTTAAGTGGGGTTCAAGAGGGTGGAAGAAGGGTTTAAGAAAGGTTTCAGTGGACTTTATAAGGAATTGAAGAGGGTTTTAAGAGAGATTTTAGACTGGTTTAACATGAATCAGGATATTTTTGGGAAGTATCACAATATCACAATATGACGATGTAAAAGGATATAAAATGTGAATTCAGCAGAGTCTTGGATAAAAAGCTACAAACCCTATGCCATATTATGAAATAGACTTGTCTAAAATGGCAAACATGTATTTATTGGGAAGAAACTGGTTTTCTCTTTGGGCTTTTCCCTTCAGGGGTCACCACAGCAAATCAATCTCCTCCATCCAACCCTGTCTTCTGTATATCTTTCTCTCTCTCTCTCTCTCTCTGATCCTATCCATCCTGGTCACTCCCAATGTGAACCTCGGCATCCTCCTCTCTGCAAACACCAGTTCTGCTTCCTGTCATTTCCTCAGTGGCACTGTCTCTAGACCAAACATGGCTGGTCTCACCACAGTTTTGTATACCTTTCCTTTCATTTTAGCTGAAACTCTTCTATCACACATCACGCCTGACACTTTTATCCACCCGTTCCATCCTGCCTGCACACGCTTTTTCACCTCCTTTTCACAATCTCCATTGTTCTGGACTGTTGACCCCAGGTACTTCAAATTCTCCACCTTCTGTATCGCTTCTCTCATGTCATCTGCAAACATCATAGTCCATGGAGATCCTTGTCTAAGCTCATGTCAGCCTGTCCATCACCATACATAGCAAACAAGAAAGGGGCTCAGAGCTGATCCCTGATGCAGTCCCACCGCCACCTTGAACTCTTCTGTCACACCTCCAGCACATCTTACCCCTGTCTTCCAGTCCTCATACATGTCCTGCACCACTTGAACATACTTCTCTGTCACTCCAGACTTCCTCATACAATACCACAGTTCCTCTCTAGGCACCCATCATAGGCTTTCTCCACATCTACAAAGACACAATACAGCTCCCTCTGACCTTCTCTGTACTTCTCTATGAACATTCTTAAAGCAAATACTGCATTTGTAGTAGTCTTTTTTGGCAACCATACTGCTGCTCACAGATGCTGACTCCTGCCCTTAGTCTAGCTTCAACTACTCTTTCCCATAACTTCATTGTTTGGCTCATTAGCTTTATACCTCTGTAGTTGCCACAGCACTGCACATCACCCTTGTTCTTGAAAATGGCCACCAACACACTTCTCCTCCATTCCTGAGGCATCTTCTCACCACCTAAGATCCTATTGAACAACCCGGTCAGGAACTCTACTGCTACCTCTCCGAGACACTTCCATACCTCCACAGGTATACCATCAAGACCGAGGGCCTTCCCACTTAAGCTAACGTTTCTAATGGATGTCAGTCTCTTCACACATGGATACTTAGTATCCAACCAACTGTAATGCCTGTGCTAGTCATGAAGGAAGATGTAGTCACCCATGCCATTCCAACTTCATACGGAAGATATTTGTATGATACTTTTTTTCACTGCACATCTTCATCAGACATTGTAAAACCTTCCTTATATTAGAGAATTAAAACACAACGTTGTGAAAATACACTCATCCAGCCCACACACAAATATGTGGCGTCCTAAAGGAAGCTAACCTCTGCTAGCTTCTATTCACGCTCTGGACGAGGAGATTCAGTCAGCTTTCACTGGCGTTTGTCACCATGCGGGAGGTCCGCCAAGTAAATACTTCCCCACACGAAGGCTCCTTTTCACCACGACTGCATTTCATTCATCTCATGTATGAGAGTCTGTAAAGGCAGGGTTGCTTACCGTCATCGTCCTTGTTGCTGGCGTTGTTGGGACTGTGGCGCATCCTGTCCCCTCGTACCGCCGGAGTCAGCTGGGCCAGCGCTCCCGGGTCGGCCGCTAGCCACGAGGGCTCGCTCATGTCGGGCTCGTCTTCGCTGCTCACTGAGACGTCATCCTGGCCAGGGCACACAAACAGGAAGTGGTCCCGTCAGGTGGTAAAAAGCTGACATATTGGCTGGTTAGCCAATATGAATATCTTTAATATTCAGTTCAGATATGTATCATCCTTTTTATTTGTTATTTTTAATATTATTCAATCATAAATGATTACATATTTGTATATTATATATAAATCATTCTATACTGTAATAAATGTTTCAATAATATTTACCAAATATATTATTTCTTTATAAATACAAACAATAATATTTATAATATATATAATAATATAAAAATCATATTTATGATAAACTTATTATAAAAATACATTTGGGTTTTAGCAACAAACAAAAACAAACAAACGTTTTTTTATTTACATTTTCTCGTAAAAACAAAAACAAAAACTGGGGACTTTATGTTACAGGCATTGCCTGAGAAAGCTTTTTTTCTGATAAACGTACGACTTTGAATTTTTTCTCCAATGTGGCGCCCGTCATATGTTTGTTATGTTTCAATGAAAGATGAAAGCGTCACCATTGTTGTTATTTATGATTATGACTGACATGATGTCATTGAATAATCTCTATTTTCTTGGAGCCTGATAGTCTTTGTCTTCAATGAATGAAAGAGATTAAATCAGATAATTAAAATCCTTGTATCTTTAATGACAGTTTGTTGGATTATAGTACTGATCATAGTATGAATGCAAACAGCGACAACACCCTGCAGCGCTGACCCATATCTGTCCATGAAAGTGGCGCCCCTCACAGGGAGTTCCCCAGGAGCGTCACCATGGATTATCCTCCTCATCCTCGCGGCCCACAAACCCTGACGACACAACGAGAAGACCTGCTGAGTCGTCACAACTGCCACGCGTGTCAAAGGTGTCCAAATCAGTGGCCATTCAAAGCATCGCCCTCTGGTGGTTAATGAGGACCTGAGCAAAGTCTTTTCGGGAATGACAGGTTGACGCTCAGCTAGAGGGCGCCGGTGAGAGGCATAAAGACACTACAGTGCAGCCGGGAAGAATTAAGCACCTCTTTGCTCGCCTATTTTTTACTGATGGAAGATTGATAAAAGTGAGGCTTTGAGAAATGCCTAAAAGGAGAATTTTCAGTTACAACACAGAACACCTGTTTACAGCCTTCTAAATACGTTTTTTAAACATTATTAGAGCCCTCTGGACATGAAATAACACCCCTATAGTCACATTTACACTCCTATTCCCCAATACAGTAGACATGATAACAGAATGTCAGACATATGAGGCATCAAAAACCTGTCTACCACCTTCTAAATACTCTTTTTTACATTATTAGAGCCCTCTAAATATGGAATACCAAAAATAAAGGATATCAAATACGTAAAAAATTACATAAATAAAAACAACAAATATTCCACCAAATAATGTCAAGATAATAAAATGATAGGGCGTGTCCAATCCGTGACACCTCGGAAGGGGAGGGATTAACTTGGGTGGTTGCAATTCACCATTAAAAAGGAGAGAAAAAGAAGCAGCTCCACTGGCAAGGTTAAGTGTGCACTTAGTTCCTAAGTATGGAAGTGTGTGCGTAGCAGAGCAACATCCCGATGAAGCCAATCAATCAAAAGGAAGGGTTGTTTGATTCCCCAAACAGGAAGTCCAATGTCTGATGCAGGCATGACAACCATTTCATAAGAAAATCAATCAAGGCAGACGTTCATTATCCCCTCGCTCCGCCTCTTTGTTCTCTTTGTTGTGATGAGCCGGACCCTCGCCACAGGACTGGCATACCCCCCCCTCCCCCCCCCCACCGTTGCTTCCTACCTTCCCTTCCCCCTACTCCATCCCGTCATCCTGCCAACTCCCAGCATCCTCGCTGCCCCATCCTCGTGCCTGCATCACCGACCCCCCACCTTCCTCCACGCCGCACATGCATCCCCCCAGCTCGCATCGTCTTTCCCGCATCAGGAGTGAGCTGCTCCCTCCTTTGTCATGGTGTCGCCACGTCTCCATGGCAACAGGTCACGATAACAAAGATGATTCAGTGGTATCCTTCGTCATCGTCTTTACTAACGTGAGACTGCCATCTTGTTTGTAATGTTCCTGCTGCGATTCACCAAACTTTACATGGAGCACATGAACGCGTCTCACAGCCAAGAAACGAAAACTAGGAATCTGGAATGGCTTATTTCATGAAAAACATGAACAAGGTGGAGCCTTTTTAACATAAACCTTTGCCCATTTCTCATGACTTGGACTGATCTTTCAAGGCACACACAACGCCGTCTTCTTCTTGGGCTATATACACATGGTGTAGACCAAAGGAGAGGTTACACTCATCTTTCATCACAAAGCAAATGTTGGTCTCTACCAGCAGTGGAACATAGGGAAGTTTCAGATAAATAGCTACATATATCTATATCTACAGCTATAGCTATATATATTAGGGCTGTCACATTATTAAAATGTTTAAACGGATTACTCCCTGTTTTCAAATCAATTAATCATGATTAATCACCATGTCTGAAATATGCCCATTTTTACCGTATTTTATTGAGAGAAAGGTCAATTCTAGGGCAGGATTATGTATATTTGTATGTATGAACAGCGCCAAATTAACTGAAAATTTCAATCAAGTTAAGAGATTTACCCAACACTGATTTATGTAAGTCAGCTGGGATAGGCTCCAGCATACCCACGCAACCCTAGTGAGGATACGTGGCACAGAAGATGGATGGATGGTTCCTTTAATATCAGATTATTTGGATCAGACTTGAATTCTTTTATTATAAGCAATGAGGAGTTGCGTTCAATAACACCACATCATTTAAGATGTATTCACATGTGGAGAGTGAATTTTATGGGATGCAGTAAAATGTACTGAGCATTAAGGGTTACAAAGTGAGTGATAAGAATAGCCACTTATTGTTTTTATTTGCATTTCAGTTTTTTTTCTTTTTGAAACCAAGAGTTACGTCTTGGGTCCTGATGAATGCTAAGGGCTACCAGCTCGATACACACTTCACACGATACACACAATTGGCTCAATTTGCCTTTAACTATATGTTATATGTTGTTGTGAGAATAATTAATTTAGAATTAAGAAATAATTAAGATTTAATTAAGAATAATTAATGATATTCATCTACCATACTGCAAAAAAAGTAAAGCTAGCAGTTAGCAACATAACATCTCCGTTATAAGCAGTACACTAAACACACTGAAATAGCATGCTAACAATATCCATTAGTAGCAATGGCTAACCTAGCTTGGCCGCTGAATCCCAACACTCCAATATGACGGCGTCAACAGCGTCTAGCATTGAAGGAATGACAAATATCCAGGTTACTGAAGTTTATAAGCCACACTGTTAGTTGGACATCAAATGTCAACTCTGAAACCTGCGCGGCTGTCCTGGTGCATTCAGGTGCCTATCTTGTGTCGTATTTTAGAATATATTGTCCTTTCCAGTTTATACTTGTTTGTAATTGTGATGTAAACAAGAATAACAAGGGAAAAATGAGATGCAGCTCGATTTGGGGGATTTTTAGAGCAGGCTGGCAGGAGACTCCAGTGGTCAGAGGAGCGACTTGGTGCAAGGGTGCACCGTGTGGGTGACCCCGGATGTAGACCACACATTCACCCATAATAAAGATTGTTGTGATGTTGGAGGTGTCAGTGAAGGCATCTGGCGATCTGTCTAGTGAGGAAGTGTTGCGATGACAAACGGACTAGAGACGTGTTTGTTTTAGAGTTGAGATACATAAATGGTGTTTGAATTGTACTGATGTTGATGTGTTCAGCTTAGAATAAAGTTATGAAGAGGCCACAGAGTCTGCGTGACTTGTGGGGAGCTACACTGTGTTGCCGTCTGTCGTCGTCGGCTTGCCATGATGCGCATGCGTTAATTATGCTAAAAAAAATCAACGTAATTAATGAAATAAATTAGTTACCGCCGTTAACGTGTTATTTTTGACAGCCCTAATATATAACTTTCCCTTTGACACTAATTTAGCTATGTATTTAGCCAAAATGTCTAAACAACAATGCCACAACACCAGCTCACAGTGACATCACAGTCCTTATATGGGCGTGCCCAGCTACACTTCCACATTGACGAAAGGATCTGAGACTTCAGCATGTGATGCAAACATGACACCACAAACTATCATGGGACGCGACGGAACAGCGCCCCTGCTGGTCATACAGATGACGCTTCCCGTCAGTCCCGGGAGAGCGGAGAGTATTTGGTTGAGGTTGGGACTGCATGCTCTCACAGAGATGACTGGAGGCTGCACGGAAGAGAGGAGGACCTTGTCATATTGATAAGACACACACACACACACCCTGCAGCAGTTAGCAGGGGTTCTGGTCAAGGAGTTACACTGACGACTATTGATCGCTGAGAAACCCTGTGTGTGTGTGTGTGTGTGTGTGTGTGTGCGTGTGCAGTGGGAAGGGTGGGATCGTTAAAGCTTCTTTTTAAGAGTCATTTCTCCATGTGACAGCTGTCAAGAGCGTGCCAGAACAGCAGGTGGCGCTAAAAGTCTGAGAGCATGTTTCTGAGCCAACTAGAAGACCGCCAACGCTAAAACAAAATGATCATGTGTTCCTCTCCAGTCCTGCACACATCACCACGGCTCCATCCTCCCGATGGTAGCTGAGTGCATGACTTAGCCCCTGATGCAAACAAACTGCAACCACTTTTGCTTTTTGCACAAGCACCTCTATCCAGATCCTCACCAAGGTGTAGTTTTAGCACGACCTCACAGGAGCTGGATTCATTTGTGTTTTTTTTGCACCAGTTCTTCCAAAAGAACCATGAGCGTCGCAAAGACAGGAGGTAGGCCCACCCGTGCTGCATCTCAACTGGCACACTTGTGTACTTACACGGCCTAAGTGCATTCATACTGCAGTGCAGTGAGTACAGTTCCAAGTGTGCAACGCTGGACCCTGACCACCCTCAAAGGACAGACAAAGAAGAAGAGGTAAGTGTATACGGTATTTACGTTAGTACCTGTGGAAAATCTCATCTTTCTGTTGAACCTTGGAGGCTCCAATTCCAAAAACTCTTTGTCAGCACAAACCAGAAGTGGGACTGAAGCACGAAGGTGAGGCGATAGCGTGGAGCTAATGATTGACTTGCCAGGCACGATGAGGAGCACAGCAGAGGCGCTAAATCAACAGCGGAGCCTTATTAAAAACACTCCAGTCCAAGTGGCACATGTCAGCCTGCCGGTTCCTCGGCCGGCCAGTCGCTCACAGACCACCGGCAGGGTCACGGATGTCAGAGATTAGCGGACCGTCCAACACGCTGAGCCCGCCTTAATCCAGTCAGTCACAAATCTGCCCGAGCACGGCGATTAACCCCTTTCCCTTTGACAGGAAGCAATTCCAGCACAGCATTGCATTCATCCTGGCAAAGGTCAGCGACCGACCAGGCTAGTTTCATGTACGCCACCATGTCGCCTCATGGACAATGTTTAAGGCCAGCCAACGGCAGCAGATATTCTTTTATCTGTCATGTAGAAACACACAGCCAGTTACTTTCAACACGGCAGGGCATGACGAGTGAGTGTCAAAGACGTAAACGTTAGCCGACGTGTGATGATAACCAGCGCAGCCTTTAGCTCCAGGCTAACTCTTGAACAACAGTACACATGGACGCACGAGTCGGATTCTACTTGCTGACAACATGTGACAAAAGCGGCAATGTCTCGGCGAGAACAACGCGAGCGAGTCACATGGTCGCACCCGTCAACCTCACGTTGTACCGAGTGAGAGGAGCAGAGGGGGTGTTTACATACTTGAGCGCGCATGCGTTAAAATTTCCCTTCAACGCATAAACTCCTTCACGCAGCACGGCGAGATATCTTCTCACTTCCTGGTTGCTGTGCAGCGTATTTCAATGAGCGAGATGCAGGGAGTCTTCTCATTAAATGCATTTCTGCCACCTTGTGGCCGGTTTTTCATCTACGTCTTTGGTAAGTTCATCTAGTGCAGAGGTAGGGAACCTATGGCTCGGGAGCCAGGTAGGGCTCTTTTGATGACTGTATCTGGCTCTCAAGCATTTAGCACAATAAAAATGTATGTTTGCTAACATTTTAAAGTAAACATCACAGAAATCACTGTTAAAAATAATATTAAAAATCAAAACTTTCTTATGCATTTTAATTTGTCCATCTATTTTCTACTGCAATATGGCCGACCATATCCATCTTTCTTGATGATATTTTCCAGGTCAAACACCAAAACTTGATTATTACTGGGTAATGCGGTAGTCTACCTCGGTCATTGAGATGTCAAAAAAAACATAAACTTTCCTCCTTTAGTCAAATAGTCACCTAGCTAAAGCTGCAGAACCAAGCCTTTTGATGAAGATGGCCAAAAGAATGAAATACGTGTACTGAATACGGTTCAAAACCATGCAGCAGCAGAAGTTGCATTAATGGCAGCAAGTATTTGATTTATTATTGGACACTGCGCTGTTCACGAAAGTGTGCTGGCCACACCCCATTGGCATGGGGTAGTGTGCCTGGTCTACGTAATTAAAGCCCATTATATCTAAAACTGTTGGTCTTACATACAAATGCACACATTTTATTGCACTCAATGTTTAAAAAATGTATATGGCTCTCACAGATACACATTTTAAAATATCTGGCCTTCATGGCTCTCTTAGCCAAAAAGGTTCCCGACCCCTGATCTAGTGCCTAGTTCATCTAGTGCCTAAACCTGCAAGAAGAGACTGTTGTTGTGGCGATCAAGTCTGACACTTAAAAAATTACTGACACCTAGTGACCATTGTAGACTAATACATTCACAAGTTGAATGGTTAATGACTTATACTGCATTTGATTGTGCTTGACAGTGCTCAATTTGAATGCACATTTTGTATTAATTAATTAATTTTAGGAAAACAGCGATAGAGGGAGTGAGCTATGTGTGAACTGCGACTATTTATTTTTGACAGTGCACGGTCGTCCCTCGCTACATCGTGGTTCAAACTTTGCTCCCTCACTCTATTGCCGTTTTTCAAAAACTCATTCATAAATGATCGCCTGTGCATATTTAAGCAAATTGTACTAATTTGTGGCCTACATTAAGCATTTCCAAGCATAAAGTGGCTGAATGAACTAAAATCCAAACACAAGGCAGAAGAAGCAGTCTAATTGTGAATGCAGTATTGTACGTTGGCCACTAGGTGTCAGAAATTGTTCGATGAGAGACATAAGCCTTGACAAGCAATCCAACGTCACTTCCTGTCCTCCACACATCTGTCCGCCCACCACTTAAGTCCCCCAAGAAACATCATCATCATCAGTTTGTTTTATTTATGCCTTAAATGGCTTATTACACTTACATTGCCGACTATATTGGATAACACCACTGTAAAGCCGTTTAAAGCCGCCATTACAATACATTGATACCTTTATTTACCCAGGCAAGCATTTTAAGAACAAATTCTTATTTACAAATGCAGCCTGAACAAAGAGCAAAAGCACTTTGACGGGAGAGGGGAGTGCTGAAAATAAGTACAACGTGATATAAAATGACAAATATCAATACAGTAAATAGGTACAATACATACAATACAAAAGCATCAAACAACAACATTAAAGCAATTGGCCTAATCAGCAAGTGCATGAGTCAGATGTAATTAGTTGCACGTTTTGTTTAAAGACAGAAAGAGATGTGAAGGCTGAAACTTTTAGAGAGTTTATCCAATTTTGACGGTACGAACTTTGGGGATGGAGAGTTTGATGTGATTACTGGACCTTAGATTGTAAGCAGAGTGAGAAAATGTAAGAGAAAAGAGAGATAGAAAGGTGTGATGCCAAGTATGGTTTTGTAGTTGAGCTGGAGCCAGTGACGGAGCCGTCTGGTATTGGGGACAATATTGGATTGGTATGATGAGACAACAGCCATGGCAGGAAGTACGCTATCAAGGAACTGCTAACGAGCAAAGCATCTTATTGTCTCACTGGGTTAGTGGAAATGACGAGAACAATATCTACCCGGTTCTTCGTTACAGAGCTGAAGGCTATTTGGGGAGAGGTGTGTTGTGTTGACAAAGGTGTGGAGGACCCTTTCACCCTTTGACTTGCAAGAATTTGCAGCTTTATGGTTCTTATCTATTGGGAGTCCACACAGAAACACCTCATTCAGCCACTTTTAGTCGCTCACATGGCATCACCTTGGCATGGAACAATACTGGAGTACAGAGAGTCAGCTTGGATGGGCTTTAGAGTAGTTGGTGTGCAGCAGCAGCCATTGCCCACCCGCTGCCACACACAGCCATTATTGCCTAAATAGCTAGCAACACAAGTGAGTCCAGACTGTGTTCTGTGTTCTTGTTACCGTGCACTGCCTTAATCCTCTTCCACTCCTCCATGATGACATCGCTGGTGGAGCTAGTGGATTTGAGACACCTTGAGGATGGCCCACAGGTGCTCAATACTGGAATTCATCTTCTCCTCAATCAGTGCTGGTAGCACTCGTGCACACTACTGATGTAGCAAATCTAAACTGATGTCCACTGATGACAGTATATCCAAGTTTAACATGCTTTGTGGAATGATGCCATATACAGTACTGTGGATGGATCCACAGCGCGTGCATGCGCATGTGCATGGTCAAAGTGAACCAGCCGCCCCCACACGCACACGCCATCACAGGAACAATGTGCGTGTGTCCACAGTGATGGTGCACAAGGAGCTGGTGCAGTGCCCGTCAGGCGGGGTGCGCGTGAAGTCAAGACCCCCCCCCCCCCCCCCCCCCCCCCACACACACACGGGCTACCTTTGCTATAGAACCACGCGCGTGTGCAGGTGTCGGACGATAAAAGCTTGAGAGGCGGCACGGACACGCGGTGAACGTGCACAAAGCGCGTGCTTACCTTGACTGCTTAGCGATTAGAAGAAGAAGAAGGAGGAGGAGGAGGAGGAAGAGGAGGAAGAAATATACTTTTGTCTGGTCGTTGCTCTCTCCCCTTCACTTGCCTCATTTGTTCGGATTTTATCGTCTTGAAGGATCTCTGCTATTTTCGTCTACGTTCCCTCTGCGCGAGGACGGAGGCTGCGGCGCGCACGACCCTCAAGGCGCTCGCTCTGTGCCTCGCGAGGAGGGGCGTGGCCAATGCACGGACGTCACAGCCAGACAGCGATAGGGAGGAGACCGACAGATGTACTGCAATTACGAAGAAACATCGTTATGTCGTCAATAGGCAATGATATTGATGATTTATCAGCATATTTTCCCGTTGAGGTTGACTGTAATCAAATACACTGATGTTTAATTGTGTCACGAGGGAGGGTGTGGCCTTACAAAACTACCATCATCCGCTACGTTGTTCTAGAAGACACATTTTTATCAAAATAACTACTCTCATTCTTTTTTATGACGTGATTTTTACTTTTTATATTTTACACTTTTAAGTCATTTTTATTTTGTATGCATTTATATTATTGCTTTTACACGATTATTTAACACATTTTTATTTGTATTTTTTAGAGTTATTTTTCTTTTTTGTATTATTATGCATGCCTCCATATATCTATTTAATAATTATTGAAATCAAAGCAAGTAAATCTATTTGTTGTTTTTTTTTTTAAACCGCCTGTCCAAAGTGCACTTTAGAGGAATTTATTCATGCCAACATAACATGCATAACAGCATGCATCCATCTAGCATCAGGACGTGCTTTGCTGGATGATGATCCTGTTGGATGAGACTATTAAACAACTTGACTGGCACGCATGCAGGAGGACGCCAGGCTGCTGTCAGCAGGACAAAAGGGCCCCCTGTTGGCAAAGAGTAGAACTGCAGGGCAGAAATGTTTTCACTCCAAACAGGATACTGCAATAATACAAAATACGCTATATTACCAATAAATGACAGATTCTCTGTCACCATAGCGACGGTCACGTGACAGGCAAATTCTTCGTTGTTATTTCCATATTATTTAATATGAAATATTAATGTTGTCTGTTTGTGGTCAAAAAAGATGATGCAGTTAGGCTTCAAGGCCAACAAGAGACTAGAGTCAAGATTAAAATCACAACATGCGTTTCCTCTGGAGGTACTGGGGTGGGAATGAACCATAATGAAGCACCTCATTCTCCTCCTTTTAATTCTCCAGCCCCCACCCTGTGGGTACCCTCCCCCACCTCCATCCTCTCCATCCTCACCTGCCTGTCAATCATCGTTCCTGTCCCAATAACCTCCATCCGAACAACAATTTGGGAATATTCCCTTTCACTCTCACTTGCTTCCATCCCTCGCCTGACCCCCCCCCCCCCCCCCCCCCCACCACACACACACACACACTGCTGCCAGGAAGCACAGTGCCTCATTTCCTCCTCTTATTGAATTGGGATGGGGGCGGATGCAGGGAGAGATGAAGAACACTAATGGAGCTAGCATGCAGAGGATGTGCACGTCCCAAATGTGCACAACATCCTCCTCTCCTGCGACTGATGTACACACACCTAATCCAGATGTATACACACCACCAGGCCACTTTATTAAGTACACCATCCAATAACAGCTGATGTTAAAAACTCAGCCTTTGTTTATATTACAATGCTCGTTGTCAGAGATGTGTTACACAACAGTTTCCCCCTAAATAAACAATAGCAATCATCATAAAAGCTTCATTAAGTCGAGGGGCCATGTTGGAGGTCACATGTTAAAGGGGACCTATGATGCTTTTTCCATAAAACTTATAAATGGAGTTAGAATGTTGTATACTGGTGTTGAACCATGCCAAGATTTCAGATCACATGATTTGCACATTTGGAAGTGAGCCCTGAAAGACGTTTGGGATGGCTCAAAACGCTCTGTTCCAAAAGGCGTGGTAAAACTGTTCCTTTGTGATGTCACAGAGTGGCGGACTTCCTTATATGGGCACGGCTTTGAGCCATATCAACTCTCTGCCCCCCCAAGCTCTGCTCCTCAGTAAACTTCTAGCCTTGCACAGTATGTCTACCTTCCTTCTCTGCATCATGTCAACCAACTCTCTACCTTTTCCTGTCATGGTTCCAACATTCAAAGTCCCTACTCTCAGTTCTAGGTTCTTGGTGCTCCTCTTCTCTCTCTTCTTACAGACACATCTTCCTCCTTCCACCGGCACCCTGTAGGTGAACAGCACTGATGGCGGTCGTTCACAGGGCCTTGACCGATCCGGTATGGAAGTCTTGTGTTTGATTTGCATAGTTGCTTTGGCAAAATGTTTTCGTCGGATGCCCTTCCTGACACAACCCTCTGTATTTATCCAGGCTTGGGACTGGCACAACCTATGGCTGTATGTTAAAAGCCCACATTTTAAAAAGATACTACTTCTTCTTCTTCCTCTTTTCCTTCATGGGTCGCCACAGCAAACCAATCTCCTCCATCCAACCCTGTCTTCTACATCTGTCTTCTCACTTCACTACATCCATAAACCTCCTCTTTGGTCTTCCTCTACGCCTCCTACCTGGCAGCATCCTTCTACCAATATATTCACTATCTCTCCTCTGGACATGTCCCAACCATCTCAGTCTGGCCTCTCTGACTTTACCTCCAAGGTCTCTAACATGTAATGTCCCTCTGATGTACTCCTTCCTGATCCTATCCATCCTGGTCACTCCCAATGAGAACCTTAGCATACTCATCTCTGCAACCACCAGTTCTGCTTCCTGTCTTTTCCTCAGTGGCACTGTCTCCAGACCAAACATGGCTGGTCTCACCACAGTTTTGTATACCTTTCCTTTCATTTTAGCTGAAACTCTTCTATCACACATCACGCCTGACACTTTTCTCCACCCGTTCCATCCTGCCTGCACACGCTTCTTCACCTCCTTTTCACAATCTCCATTGTTCTGGACTGTTGACCCCAGGTACTTCAAATTCTCCACCTTCTGTATCTCTTCCACTTGGGTCCCTCTCCTTCACACACATTTTAAAAAGATACATCAGGAAAAGTAAATGTAAAAAAACAGAGAGAAAATGTGGCAGAAATTGGAATACCATGACTTTCTTCTGTGTGCAGTCAGATTGGATAGATTATATATACATAAGCACCACCTACACTATGTACCATGTCCATTTAAGACATATAGTATATATAGTATATATACATAAGCACGACTTACACTATGTACTATGTCCATTTAAGACATATAGTATATAGTATACATAAGCACGACTTACACCATGTACTATGTCCATTTAAGACATATAGTATATAGTATACATAAGCACCACTTACACTATGTACTATGTCCTATGTACACTATGTACTATTTAAGACATATTCATTATCTAAATCATTCAACCAATTGCTTGTGAATTCTTGTGAATTTATTATTTCTCTTCAAACAAGCAAAATATGTTCTATCTGATAACTCGGTTAATCAACAAACATTTTGGTAGAATACTTGATGACTAAAATACTGTCTAGCTGCAATGGGAATATAATCTTTCTTTTGGGAGGGTCCGTGTTCATATAACCATAGAAGACAACATTCCATGTGCCTTGAAAGAAGAGTCCCAACCATCTAAAACGGACGCTCCTGTTTAGTGGAAGGCAACGTTTCAAGTCCACGTGAAGTGTCATAGAAGTGAAGCGGTGGGACTGGGTTCCTGTCCCTCTCCTTCTTCTCGGACACCATCGGCCTCTCAGAAAGAGTGCGGTTAAAGCATCAGAGGCACAGCGTTCCCCCCCGACATTGGGCTTTTGTATTTTTGGATGACTGAATGAAATCTGGAAGCTTTCCTAGCTCTACTTTGACAGCTTTCACACTTTAAAGACAGAACGTGAACAGATGTTGGCGTATGTAGTTAGTGTGTGTGTGTGTGTGTGTTCTGGATGTGTGTGCATATGAATGTGTATAGCGCAGTGTGTCGCTGCTAATTAAGTAGATGCTTAAAGCTCCCCCCACCACCACCACGACACACACACACACACACACATACACAAGCAGGTGGGTGGCAGCAGGCAGAGACACAATATGGATCAGAAGCATCCTTGCTGGCTCGGTTGCCACGGTTACAATGATAAACTCGACAGCATCTGAGGTCCGTTTGGAAGCTCCTGGACTTTCCCGGACCTGATGAGATGCCTCCACACCTGAGGTCCTGGTTCCAGTGAGACCCACAAGCCGACTAGGTCCAAATGTTGTTCACTCACCGAGTTGCTGTTGTTGATGCGACGCAGCGACGCATGCTTCATGATGGGCGTGGCACCACCGCTGACAGGATCGCTGAAGTCCAAAATGGCCGACACTGAGCCGGGCCTGTCGCTCTCTGAGGAGGAGGAGACACGTTGCAATTTCACCACAATATTGAAGAAAGCAGTTACAATCATAATAAAGTTATAATCATCCCCACTTCACTTCTTTTTACATTTTGACCGTTAATAATGTTAAAAGGTGACATAAAACGTTTTAATTTTATTTTAAAAATGTTACTTTCGTTGTCCTGACAACAAATGACAATAAAGGACTATTCTACTATTCTATACCAACATCAACAACAACAAAAAAGGCTTGTTTTACATCCAAATAATTTATTTACAAATATAACACCATCAACCATCTACTATTTTCACATTTGGAAGTGAACTGTGTGATTACGTGCCATGTATGTCCAATGTGTAACCTTCTGCACGCTACACCCTTCCATGCTCTCCCACATCCTCTTTCCTGTTATGTTGTCGTGATCCCTGCCAAGCTCTTATCAAATGTACTCCTCACACCTTGGGGCCGTTTTTACGGCTTAAAATTGCCCTGAAGTCAAATGCATTCGTGGTGTTGCCAACATTGCTAGAATCCGCCGTTCGGGGTTTATAAAAAGAAAAAGACGTATTTGGTATTGAAAGAGGTGATAAAGCTTTTATGATGGTTTTCTTCCATCCATCCATTTTCTATACCGCTTATGATAACCCAGCGGGGGTAAAAATATCAAAATGTGACTGACGACAATGTCTACGCTCTTAACTCATTCGCTCCTAAACACGTATTTAAACGTCTTTTACGAGAGGCATAAAGAAGTGATGATGCAACTCCACAATAGAAGAGAGCACGTTTGGTGTAAGACAAAGCGCTTGACAAACCACCAGACTTTTTGCTCCGTAATGCTGAGAATCTTTCCAAAATGTAGAATGACTGTCTTCCTGTGTCCGAGCTCAGCATCAATGGCAGGCTGCCAGAGGCCTGGCTGATGGAGCTCCACCATCCACCACGTTCAGGAGGAGAACGGTTCTTAGCTTTAGCATCGGGGGGGTGGATGTGTCAATGTACAAATGAAAATATTAAATATTAAGATGGATTTCTATAGATTTTGTGTGTTTTAAAAGAGAAATGAATGCGGATGAAATGTTTTATGACTACTGCCCTATGTTTTATGTATTTTCATTTGTACATTTCATGAAGGAACGCTGCACTGCGGCAAATCTTGAATAATAATCCTTTCTGAATGTTCCTAAATAGGCTTTTTTACTCACAAACATTTATAATTTATAACCAGTATCATAAATCAATTAATCTTATTTGGAGCTTACACAAATAAACAAAAACATGTTTCTGTCAGTGTGAGTTTAAGAGCTAATATGCTAATAATAAAGGAAAAAATTCATACAAAACTATGCTTACTTGGTATAGTTGCACATTGAATCGTTCACCACAAAGACATTTACCCTGCTTATAGATCAAAACTTCTATCTGCGATTAATTCTGAGTTAACTATGGACGAAATCTGTATCTTATCAAAATTAATCTAAAATTAAAATAAAATATTTTAATTGATTGACAGCCTCCATATATATATATATACACACACACACACACACACACATATGTATATATGTATATATATATGTGTGTGTGTGTGTGTATATATATATATATATATATATATATATATATATATATATATATATGGAGGCTGTCAATCAATTAAAATATTTTATTTTAATTTTAGATTAATTTTGATAAGATACAGATTTCGTATACATATGTATACATACACATATACATACTTGCATATTAGTACCACAAGGCTGTGTGTTAAGTCCATTCCTCTACTCTCTCTTCACCCACGACTGCAAACCCAAACATGGATCCAACGCCATCATTAAGTTTGCAGACGACACTACAGTGATTGGCCTCATCAACAACAACGATGAGTCGGCCTATAGGGAGGAGGTGGACTACCTGGCTGCGTGGTGCGATGACAACAACCTACGACTCAACACAACAAAAACAAAAGAACTCATTGTGGACTTCAGGAAGAATGCTGCCATGCATCCACCAATCTACATCAATGGTGAGCTAGTGGAGCGTGTGGCCAGCTTCAAATTCTTGGGGATCCATATCTCACAGGACCTCTCCTGGACTACCAACTGCTCCAGCCTGGTCAAGAAGGCTCACCAGCGCCTCTTCTTCCTGAGGACCCTGAAGAAGAACCACTTATCTTCAGACATCCTGGTGAACTTCTACAGATGCACAATCGAGAGCATCCTAACCAGTTGCATCCCAGCCTGGTATGGGAACTGCTCTGTCGCGGACCGGAAGGCATTGCAAAGAGTAGTGAAATCTGCCCAACGCATTGCCGGAGCCCCACTTCCTGCCATCGGGGACATCTACAGGAAGCGTTGTCTCAGGAGGGCATCACAAATTGCCAAAGACTCCTACCACCCAGCGCACAGACTGTTTGCCCTCCTACCCTCAGGGAGGCGCTACAGGAGTTTACGGACACAAACCACCAGGTTCAGGAACAGCTTTTTCCCAACAGCTGTCTCCCTGTTGAACTCTGCCCCCCACTGACCACCCCTTCCACTACTTACATCCCCCGCTGATCTATGCCCTCCCCCATCACTTCATTGCACTACTTCATTGCACTATTGTACATATTGCACTATTGTACATATTACTGTAATATCTTTTGCATTCATACATCATACTGTTTATAATGTATATAATCTGAAATAGCCATACTCTAGTACCCTAGTCACTCCATTGTAATACTGTATATATTACTGTTATTATATATTGTCACACCCATACTGTTTATAATCTGTATAATCTACAATAACCATATTATAGTCATTTATATCCCTGTACATATCCTCACTGTATTATAGTCATAGCCTGTCATAGTCTTTTTTTACATAGATCTGTCCATATCTTTTTTCCACATTTACTTAATACCAAGGTACTTATATAATTGCACTTCTGGTTGGATGCTAACTGCATTTTGTTGCCCTGTACCAGTGACATGAGCAATAACAATAAAGTTGAATCGAATCTAATCTAATATATATACATATATATGCATATATGTATATATGTATATACATATTGGTATATACATATACACATATATGTATATACATATATGTATATATGTATATACATATTGGTATATACATATACACATATATGTATATACATATACACATATATGTATATACATATATGTATATACATATTGGTATATACATATACACATATATGTATATACATATATGTATATACATATATATACACACATATATATATACACATATATACATACACACATATACAGTAAACCTCGGATATATCGAACTCGGATATATCGGAAATTCGCTCACAACGGACAGATAAAAAAGAACCGATTTTTCTGTAATGCATTTCCAATAAAAATTCATTGCATATATCGGATTTTTTATAACGGATTTCGCCTATTTCAGACAAAATCTCCAGTCCCGTTCCAATGCATTTCCATTAAATTTCCCTCGCATATATCGGATGGCCGCATCGTGGCGCTCCGAATCGTGACAGGCCGCTATACGACGTCATTTGCAGCGTTTGCAGCGTTGCCTGCGCGTCCAGGTACATTGGAAACATAGTCGAGGAAGTGCCTTTTTATAACGGATAAAATCCGATTTACGCATATACCGGATATAAATCGGATATATGCGTAAAACGGACATTTTCCGGTATACGCATATAACGGATTTCGCTTATATCGGACAAAACCAGTGGGAACAATTGAATCCGATATATCCGAGGTTTACTGTATATATACACACATATATACAGTGCATCCAGAAAGTATTCACAGCGCTTCACTTTTTCCACATTTTGTCATGTTACAGCCTCATTCCAAATTGTATTAATTTAATCTCTTACCTCAAAATTCTACACAAAATACTCCATTATGACAATGTGAAAAAGTTTTTTTTGACTTTTTTTGAATTTATCAAAAATAGAAAACTAAGAAATCACATTTACATAAGTATTCACAGCCTTTGCCATTAAGCTCAAAATTGAGCTCTGGTGCATCTTTTTTCCACTGATCATCCTTGAGATCTTTCTACAGCTTAATTGGAGTCCACCTGCAGTAAATTCAGTTGATTGGACATGATTCGGAAAGGCACACACCTGTCTATATAAGGTCCCACAGTTGACTGTGCATGTCAGAGCACAAACACCAAGCATGAAGTCAAAAGAACTGTCTGTAGACCTGCGAGACAGGATTGTCTTGAGGCACAAATCTGGGGAAGGATACAGAAAAATTTCTGCTGCTTTGAAGGTCCCAATGAGCACAGTGGCCTCCATTATTGGTAAATGGAAGACGTTTGGAACCACCAGGACTCTTCCTAGAGCTGGCCGGCCTTCTAAACTGAGCGATCGGGGAAGAAGGGCCTTAGTCAGGGAGGTGACCAAGGCCCCGATGGTCACTCTGTCAGAGCTCCAGCGTTCCTCTGTGGAGAGAGGAGAGCCTTCCAGAAGGACAACCATCTCTGCAGCAATCCACCAATCAGGCCTGTATGGTAGAGTGGCCAGACGAAAACCACTCCTTAGTAAAAGGAACATGGCAGCCCGTCTGGAATTTGCCAAAAGGCACCTGAATGACTCTCAGACCATGAGAAACAAAATTCTCTGGTCTGATGAGACAAAGATTGAACTCTTTGGTGTGAATGCCAGGCGCCATGTTTGGAGGAAACCAGGCACTGCTCATCACCAGGCCAATACCATCCCTACAGTGAAGCATGGTGGTGGCAGCATCATGCTGTGGGGATGTTTTTCAGCAGCAGGAACTGGCAGACTAGTCAGGATAGAAGGAAAAATGAATGCAGCAATATATAGAGATATCCTGGATGAAAACCTGCTCCAGAGCGCTCTTGACAGGCTGGGGCGAAGGTTCATTTTTCAGCAGGACAACGACCCGAAGCACACAGCCAAGATCTCAAAAGATTGGCTTCAGAACCACTCCGTGAATGTCCTGGAGTGGCCCAGCCAGAGTCCAGACTTCAATGCAATGGAACATCTCTGGAAAGATCTGAAAATGGCTGTGCACAGACGTCTCCCATCCAACCTGATGGAGCTTGAGACTTATTGCAAAGAAGAATAGGCAAAACTGCCTAAAGATAGGTGTGCTAAACTTGTGGGATCATATTCAAAAAGACTTGAGGCTGTAATTGCTGCCAAAGGTGGATCAACAAAGTATTAAGCAAAGGCTGTGAATCCTTATGTAAATGTGATTTTTTTTGTTTTCTATTTTTAATAAATTCAAAACATGTCAAAAAAAACTTTTTCACATTATCATAATGGAGTATTTTGTGTAGAATTTTGAGGTAAGAGATTAATTTAATACAATTTGGAATGAGGCTGTAACATGACAAAATGTAGAAAAAGTGAAGCGCTGTGAATACTTTCCGGATGCACTGTATATATATATATATATATATATATATATATATACACACACATACATACTGGTCCTCTTCCAAGCTGATTAAGTGCATTTAATAATTCACAGCTGAACTTTAGCAGAGGTATGACAGTAGAAATAGTGTGTGTGCATGTGTGCGTTGTGTGTGCTAATTGCCTTGCTCCCCTGCAGAGTCCAGTGCACGTGCGCGCACACACACACACACACACACACACAGATTTGGATATTATGAATGTGTGTCAACGTTGTGTTGGTACTTTGAAGGCTTTTCACATCGTTGTGTAGCCTGTACACTTAAATTAACTTAGAAATATTCGTATTCTTTTGGTTTTTTACGCCCCACTCCTCTCCCTCCACCTTCATTTTTCTCCACACCACCCCACATCACCCCACAGACCCCCCCCCTTCAAATATGAGCTGCTTCCTGGTCCACTGTCTTTGTCAGAAGATGTTAATTAGCGGCGGTGACTTCTCCCCTTAATGAGTGCCGTGTGATAGAAATGGGGATGGGGGGAGGGTACCAGCACAGGGGAAAGGTTGGGGGGTTGGAGGGCAGTGTTGAAGCATTCTACAGTCAAACAACTTTTGTTTAAAGCTGAAAAAAGCCTAAAAACAATGTGTCTGCGTGTGTGTGATGTGTGATGTGTTCACCTTTGCAGTCCGGCGGCGTGGTGCTGATATGCATCCTCTTCTGACACTCGCCACAGCTCATCAGGAAGCGAGTCACCGCCTCTCTGGGGAGGAAGGCGTACGTCTTGGCGATCTTTTTGGTGAAAACACAAAACCTGTTACTAGCATCTCACTAAAGATGAACTACAACACTTCATTACTTCCTGTAAAACAGCCTATTCCATCCCATTTTAATGTCATTTTTTGACATTATCTGCCATAGTTAGCACAGCAATCCTTCATTCATCATGGTTGAGTCATGATAAGCAAATTTAATTCACGATTTAAAAATGAAGATGATTAAAAAAAAAAAAATATATATATATATATATATATATATATATATATATATATATATATATATATATATATATATATATATATGGCATAGAAACCCGTTAACAATCTTCTAAACACAGTTTTTAACATTATTAGAGCCCTCAAGACATGAAAAAACATCCCTATAGTCACCTTTACATTAGTATTGCAAATATAGTGAATATAATCAGAGAAAATAAGACTACAGACTCACACGTTAGCAGTTGCTTGTACTTCTTTGTGGTTTTAAATGGCTTTCCACTTGCATTATCCCATAAAGTCCATAGAATAAGAGTAAATAATACAGGTAAGATGTAAAGAAAACTTTTGTCAAGCAGTGTCACAATAAATGTTCCTTTAGCTATTTTTATGCTTTCCTTAATCATAAATACAGTTTCTTTCAATATTCATGTTTTTAAAATAATAGGTCGTATTCAACCACAAAACAGTGATCATTTATGAATTACTCAGAATTACAGATATAGCGATAATCAAACTACAACATAAAGTAGGTAGTTGCACCGAGTGCTTTGCAATAAATCAGCAACCATAAAAGTCAACCCATCTAATATTCTATTCATTAATATCACTGGTCTTTCGAACCAAAAGTAGAGATATTTGTCTTGGTGTCGGTGGCTAAGAAAGAAAAAGTAGGTCAGGCGAAAGAAAATAGGAAACGTGAATAAGGCAACAAGGCTAGTTTATCTCTCCTCCGTGATTCACCACCTTATCGTGGTGGAGGGGTTTGAGTGCCTGAGTGATCCGAGGGGCTTTGTTGTCTGGAGCTATAAGCCCCTGGTAGGGTCTCCCAAAGCAAACAGGTCCTAGCTGACGGGACAGACTAAGAGTGATTCAGAAGACCCCCATGGAGACAGCAAAGAGGAGAGACCGCACCTCGCTTGGACATGGGATACTGGGGCCTCACCCTGGAGCCAGGCCTGGGGGAGGGGCTTGCAGGCAAGTGCCTGGTGGTCGGGCCTTCACCCGTAAGGCCCAGCCGGGCCCAGTCCGAAGAAGCCACACGGGATCTCCCCCTCGTAGACCAACCACCTGCGGGGGCAAGCACAAGGGTCTGGTGCATTGTGTGGCGGTCAAGGATGGGTGCCTGGGCAACCTGGTCTCCTGGCGGACAAATCTGGTTCTTGGGACATGGAATGTCACTTCTCTGGTGGGGAAAGAGCCTGACCTTGTAAGAGAGGTTGAGACATTCCGACTAGATATAGTCGGACTCACCTCAACCCACAGTTTGGGTTCTGGAACCAAACTCCTCGAGAGGTGCTGGACCTTGTTCTACTCTGGAGTTGCTGCAGGGGAGAGGCGGCGAGCTGGTGTGGGCTTATTAATACCCCCCCGACTTGGTGCCTCTGTGTTGGAGTCATCCCCCGTGAACGAGAGAGTGAGGGGAGGATGCTGGACAGACCCGGTAGACCCAAACGAGTAGTGAGGGTGTACTGGGAACGTCTGGGAGAGTCTCCCTTTCATCGAGTCTTCAACTCTCACCTCCGGCAGAGCTTCACCTGCATCCCGGGGGAGGACCAGCATAGTGAGTCCGCATGGGCCATATTTCGTGCCTCCGTTGCTGAGGCAGCTGAACGGAGCTGCGGCCGCAAGATGGTCGGTGCCAGTCGTGGTGGCAGGCCCCAAACTCAATGGTGGACACCAGACGTCAGGGCTGCCGTCACACTGAAGAAGGAGTCCTATCGAGCATGGATGGCTTGTGGGCAGCTGACAGGTACCGTCAGGCCAAGCGGCATGCGGCTTCGCCAGTTGTCGAGGCAAAAACTCTGGTGTGGGAGGAATTTGGTGAGGCCATGGAGCACGACTTTCAGTCGGCCTTGAAGAGGTTCTGGCAAACCCTCCGGTGCCTCAGAAAAGGGAAGCTGTGCCCGCTGTTTACAGTGCGGACGGGGGCCTGCTGACCTCAACTGAAGATGTTGTCGGACGGTGGAAGGAATACTTTGAGGCCCTTCTCAGTCCCACTGACATACCTTCCATAGAGGAAGCAGAGTCTGAGGACACGTAGGCGGACAGTTCCATCACCGAGGCTAAGGTATCTGGGGTGGTTAAAATGATCCTCAGTGGCAAAGCTCCAGGGGTGGACGAGTTTCGAGCGGAATTCCTCAAGGCTCTGGATGTTGAGGGACCCCCACTACTCAGCCTCCCTGGGAAAGTCTATTCCAGGGTGTTTTTAGTTTTTTATTTAATCCCTATGCTACAAATCCTATGCTAAATAGTAAAATGCAAATGTAAATGAAATGAAATTCTTATCTTTTTATTTGACAGGCATAGGGGAAGAGTAAGGTGTGGAGACACTTGACAAAAGACCCAACAGGCGTCCCATGCATCGTGCCAAGTTGGCCAGGGCTCCAGCACCAGTAAAGCAAAGAACATGACAAATTTGTGGCAACACCTAAAAATGAATCACAAAGAGGCATTTCATGATGCACAGGCTGCAAAGGCACAGGCCAACGCATCAAAACCACAGTATTATTGGTTCATATTTTGGCTATTATACCAATTTATCTTCCTGTACAGTATTATATCCTGTGTATATTAATGGTCTTATTTCAAATATCGGCCCATCAGCCGATATATATCGGATATTGTTTTTTCTCAGTCCCAAATATCGGCAGCGGCCCCAGAAATCCCATATCGGTCTGGCTCTAGTGTGTGTGTGTGTGTGTGTGTGTGTGTGTGTGCGTGAGACAGCGCCAGGTTTTGTGTGAGTGATGTGAAACTATTTATTTTAGTCGATCAAGCAACTCTCTTCCTTTTCAGCAAAAGAGGAATAAAGCCAGAGGAAGAGGAAGAAGGACTGCAGAGTGTTGTGAAAGACACAATAACATGAAACACAAGAAGAAGATGGCCAAGCAACGCTTACAGCTTTGTACGTCTTCTTCTGCCCGGCGTGTTTGGGAGCTTTCCCGGGGTCGCTGACCTCCACGTGCATGGTGTAGATGATGTCGAAGAAGTCCTCCACCACCGCCACGCGTTTGAGGGACGAGTCCCCGCCAGACGCAGCATCCGCACACTGCAGGGACACACATGAGGAACCCGCGACGTGTCACTTCTTGCGATCAATGCAAATCATCAATGACAGCCGCCACCTTGCACAAGTGAAACATTCAGAGCAACTCAAAATGCAAAACGACAAACTCAGGGACATTGCAGCACAACAGCAGAAAGGACACGATGACACAAGCCAGCAGGCTGTGGCACAACTGTAATGCCATCTCTCTTTCAGAACAAAAATCAGCAAAATAAAGACTGGAAATAATCCACAAAGTCAGTGAAGTGATGGCACAAACAAAGGGTCTGTGTGAGTGTGTGAGAATTAACTCACTCTCTCTATCCCATTTATGTTATTTCAGATAAGTGTTATAGTAAGTGTTGCTATGGGAACTGGATGTCATTTATCAAAAGGAGGATGTTTTTCTAAAAAGGACCCTTTCACCCCCTACACACGCACACACACACACAAACCACACACAATGCCATTCCAAGCGCCAGCCTGGCTAAGGGAAGGACTAGGGCTGGGTTAAATGATTACTTTTGTAATTGATTAATCTAGAAAACAGTTTTTCGATGCTTCGATTAATCGAACGATTCATTTTTAAATCCGATTTGATTCGATTATCTCCCCATAATTTGCTCTATGTAGCAATTAATGCACATTTATTTCCATGAATAAAACACTAATTCCTTCTTTCCAATATATTTTCATATGTTGAAAAATGAATTGTACTGAACAATACAACAATAAAGTTCACAATGGAATCCTTTAATTACAAAGATAATAATTCAACTTTCTTTAAATAAATAAAACGTTGTGCAAAAAACAAAATCTGAATCAAAATATAACAGCAGCTGTGTGTGTTCCTGCAAGAGGACTTTATCTTTCCCTCTTGCTTTCCACCACCACTCTCACTCCGTGTGTGTCTGCTCAGGTTTGGATGAATGACGGGGTTAATCATTGCAAACAAGGAGAGAAAAAAAGGTTGAAAACGTACGCCGTCTTCTCGTCCACACAAGCAGCTCCCGGGTGCTGGTGCATCACGGTAGTGTCTTTATGGTACACTATCTCCATTTTGCACAGATCACAGACCACCGAATCGTTACCTTTAAGTGTAAAGTACTCCCATACTTTTGACATCCTATTGCAAGATCAGTTCTTGCGTCAACGTATTTTTTGCGTCAACGTCATCGATGACATCGATGTGTCGTCCCAGCCATAGCGAGGACCTAAAAGTTGTAAAAGGCAAGGCACGGTTCCTCTTTGAGGAAAAGGAAGTAGTCCTCCAGGGACCGGCCTGGTCTGGTCTCACCAAGAGCACCATTGGCAGGGGGACGTATTTGAAATCATTTGAAATAAGCATCAGAGGTGCCACGTTAGCAGCGGCAGTGTGTTAGCCTTGATGCAGGAAGTGTCATGGAGTTTAGTGTGTGCTGTGGGCGTCTCCAACATAGCTACAGTATGTGATGCCTACGTGCCAACATTACATTCACATTTTTACAGCAACATCATTCCAGGCTAGCATAGGCACTGAAAAACAACAAACGGCTCCCACGTCTGTAGCTGATAACTCCCGGGCTTGATTTTAAGATGTGTGGTGGAGGCTGTTGCTCTTCCACGAAGTTGTCTTCCATCAAGTGGTGGGCTTAGATTTGTTGGCTATTCATGAGTAAAGTATTATATTTAGGGCTGTCATTCAATTAAAATATTTGATTGCGATTAATGGCATTATGTCCATAGTCAATTCCAAATTAATTAAATTAAAATATTTAATCACAGATATTAGATATTTTTATTAGGGCTGTGAAATTATAATGTATTTAATCAGATTAATCACGGTTTTCAAATTAATTAAATCATGATTAATCACATGTCTCACAATATGCCCATTTTTACCGTATTTTATTGAAAGAAAGACAAATTATAGGGCAGGATTGACAATAATGACAATAGCTCGCAATGCTACCACGATCACATTAGCATGCTAACACCTAGCATGATTGCAAAGTTTTTATATAAGCGTCTACCAATGAAAATGGCTGAAACCCTTGAGGATAAGCGGTAGAAACTGAATGTATGTAATGTAATAAATGAATGAACAAGGATATTGCTTGATTGCAAATTGCCTGCAGCCGGTGCTCTGTGCAGAGCTGAAAGGAGACAGCAGAGGGCAGCAGACCGAGTGTTAGAGCATCATGAAAAAGGTTAAGGGACTTTTCATTGTTGCCATGAGTGCAAAAGCTTAGTGTAACCATGACTTCATTCTTCATTCAATAATAACCATGATTATAATTCCTGTGTGTGTACGGTGGCCCCGCCTCCTCTGTGGCACTGAGGAGGACGTTGTTGACACTCGGGTCCAGACAGCGACTATCATTGCACTTCACAACTTCCTTGTTTAGACATAACAACACACTCTCCTCTAGTTGTCTGCACCAACACAAGTGAAAGACAAAGGGATGTGTCCCAATTATCTTTCTTTTAAGTGCGTAGAAGTACAGCAAAATGCAGTATCTGAATGTCGCACTCTAAACGGTCAACTGCGCAGTGATGGACCTTCATCACCATCACGTGACTGCATGTTGGTGGAACAGGAGGGACTCATTTGAAACAAGGGTGACTCCACTTAAGACAGTTAAATTGTGACATTAAATATTTTTGGATGGCCACAGTTTGACCCTGGAACTGATTATTGACAATATAATCAAGTGATTCACTTCTTTTTACACTTGCACGCATGGTTAGGTGTTTGTCCCCTTAGGCGTCCATCCAGACCAAACAACTTGTCCTCAGATAGGAGACAGACTCAACACCTCAGGGCCGCTTGGCAACCTCAAAAATGTCCAAAGAAACAATGGTGCTCGAGGCACCAGCCTCTTCTCCTGTCTTCTCACACATACACACACACATATATATATACACACACACACACACACACACACATTAGCGCCCCCTGTCGGCCAGTAAGGCGTAAACAAAGAAGCCACGTGACATGAAACAATAGCATACCTGGCAAATGGTAGCTTGTGCTAAACGTGCAGCATGCTAAATGTATGTAGCGACAACAACTGAGAGAATACACAAGAGGCTTCGAAAAATATCGTTGTTTGCGTCATATTTTTACGCTAAAATCCAAGAAGCACAAGGTTGATAGCTGTGTGTCATTCGCAAGTTTCAAGCTTAGATTTGTTTTTTAAATTCAGTCAAGACTCCTCTATGATACATTTTCATTTTTTACACGGTTGTCCATGTCATGTCGAATCATCTTTCCAAATAAGGAAAGAATATTATTATGAATGTCCGGACATACACACCAGGAGGTGGGAGATGGTAGGTACACACACACAAAGTGAAAGAGGAAAAGTGTTCACTCGCCGTAGTCTTGATTGGGACGTAAAGAACCGTTCTCTCCGTGGATCCGATCCGGTCGTCCTGCAGGACCAGGAAGCCTTTGGACTTGACCCAAAACTTGAATTTGGCGTTAATGTGATTCTTGTCCTGTCTCTTGGTCCGCGTCTCGTCGCCCCCCTGCGGCAGGAGGGTCTGCAGGATCTTGCCGTACTTGCGCCGGGTGACGGTCTTGGTCTTGCCGGAGTCCCCGTAAGTCTTCAGGCACCAGTCCTGGAATTCGGCGAACGTCTCGGCCGGGAAGGAGCCTCCCGGACTCTGCTTGTGGTCCTGCACCGTGTGGCTGCTTGGTCTGGTGGACATGGTTGGACCCACGCACGAATCCACGACAGGTGTCCTCGCATAAGGGGTCGGGAAGGACCAACACCACAAAACGCCAGCGGGGATCTTGAAAGACTCCAATTAACTACAAGTCTTACCCCGCCATGCTGACCAGGTCGAGCATGGCGAACTGTCGGACCCTAGAGGACTAAAGACACACACCTGTTGGCGGTCTGGGTCTCTGGGCCAGTCCCGTTGAGGTGGGTGGGGGTGGAGGTCCACACCTTCCTCCTCTGCCTCCTCCTCATGTCCCACGAAGAACTGGACCGGAGCTTCAGCCAAACCACATTTCTATTTTTCATATGTTTACAATGAAATTATGGATCAAATGATTTTGTTTAATAATCAACAACTAAGTTTGTGAGAGATCATTCAACTTCGCGAAGGTTATCATCATTGTGTCTTTTTACGTTAAAATGTATTTACATTTTTAAATATAGATTCTATTCATTTGGATCAATTTTATTTCTACATTATTCTGTTTGGCCAAACTTCAAGATGTGAACGAATCAAAGTGGTCGTGATAGCTTGTAGCCATTTTTTAAAGTT
Source organism: Doryrhamphus excisus (assembly GCF_030265055.1). Classification (NCBI taxonomy): domain Eukaryota; kingdom Metazoa; phylum Chordata; class Actinopteri; order Syngnathiformes; family Syngnathidae; genus Doryrhamphus; species Doryrhamphus excisus. The sequence continues at coordinate 5,110,813 of NC_080481.1, read as the reverse complement.
TTCTTCAAGTGGACGGCTTGTGACCTTTAACCCCCAGGCAGTCACATGCTGCATTATGCAAATGAGGAACTTGGCGCCACCAGCGTCCCACCCGCCCAAAGCCGCTATTTCACCCGTTTGGAAGAGGAACATGACTCCGACGGCGCACTTCCTCTTCTTTTCTCCTTCTTGCAAGACAAACACACTTTTACTTTTTAACCTTTTCATTTTAATTAAAAAACCATTTTATTTAGCCCTTTTAATTGGGCTTGGGGACACAAATGTTTCTGCCGAGCAACACGGAGTCATGTGATGCATTTCCTTTGACGGGCCAGCTCGCTGGCTAACTTCATTTAGAAAAGTCAACATAATAACAAAATTAGAAATCATTTTATTAAATTAATTTATCATTGATATATATGTTTTTAAAGTACATATAGTATATACTGTAAATATAAATAGCGCAGCTCACAAGCTAGCTCAGAGCTGACTTTGAAGCTTACTATTACAAGTGCAGCATACACTTCTTGAAGGTGCCATTTCTTAAAAAAAAAATCAAACGCTGAACGGCAACTACATATCTCAACATTTCATTTTCCTCAATGCAAGAATATTTCCTGCTTCCGAAATAGTGATCCAAGTCTTAAAAAATGGGTCTCGGTTTATTTCACGAGTGACACATCCGTTTTAACGGCAAGTTCTGTATAATCTGTGCTAATCCCTCCTCAGGACGCCAAGCCTCTCCCATTTCCCCTTTTTCCACACAAAAAACAGTAACACTGATCCCGGCAACACATGAAAACCATACTTGCTATTTGCAAACAGTTAGCAGCGCTCTACCGGGTGACATGCTAGCTGTTAGCTTTTGAAGACTGAATATCGTTCAAGCAGGAAGCGGAGCCAACACGAATGATGATGGGACACAACAGTTACCATGGTTACAGAAGCGTTGCCGTTTGCTCAGCGGCAGACTGCCAGTGATAAAGGGGCGTCCCATATCGCGGGTGTGTGCGACCACTGCCGTTGGCTGCCATGGTGACAGTCAGCCGGAGGGACCATGAGTGGGTGACGAGGACTACGTCTGCCGCTAACTGGGCTACGCACACACACAAACAAAGACACTTCAGTAACATATTGACTCCTTTTGTTACAAAATGTCTACGAACTCTTGTTCATGTTCATGTTCAGATCTTACTGAATGGGAGTTTCTTTTGCAGTTCCCTTTTCAGCCACACGAGGGAGCGCTTTAATTAAGTTGAAAGGCAAGCTTCGATGTGGCAATTGCACATTTTTAAATTATTTCAGGTAATTAATGTTGATTATTTTATCCAAAACGCTATGTTATGTCTCAAAAATTATACCTTTCAAAAAAGACAACAAAATCAATGAATGTTTTGCTGCAATAAATGACTTGGTTGGGGTAATAAAACAAAAATAAAATGAGTTGTTTTTTTAACTTGCTAAGCTAATTTATCATGAATTAATGCAGGTTTGGTTAGCACTTTTTCTAGTTAATGGCGAAAACGGCCTCCAAAATTTTGCCCCGACTTGCATACATTTTCCAGCTAGCGTGTACAATATTGCACCCGTCTTGCAGTGCTATTTATGTAATTTTAATCAAAAAACATCCTTTTAGCATCCTTAGCTTGCTAACAAAATGGCTATGTCACTTAACTTGTTAACACAAAACAATTCTAAATACCTATAAAGGACAAATGGAAGGGCAAATGAACTATTAAGGTTTACTTTTTTCATTGTTACCAAAGACACAATGTGGCAGCAAGGTCAACACCCTCCTCTTCCACACCACCTTCCTGTTTTGCAATGAGTTATTTCTTGAAGTCACTAACGCTTCTTAGCTTCTTTATCTCACTGCTGGCAACTTTCTTTGGTTCCATGTCTGGTTTTGGTGAGATGAGAAACACCATTGAATTCAAGAAATAACTCTTGGCAAAACAGGAAGGTGTTGATTTTGCTGCCTCATCGCTGTCTTTGGCAACGATCACATCCTCAGTGAAGGTAAAAGTAACCTTAAAAATGTGTTTTTTGCTAGTATTTTTGCCTTTCTGGAACACAATTTATTTCTGACTCGGTTAGCATAGGTTTCAGTCGGAGTCGAATTAATGACGCTAAACAAGATCATTTCCTTTCATTGATAATACAGTGGATCAAAAAAAAAACCTACACTACCCAGAATTGTTAATTTTGGTACAATTTTAATGACAAAAATGTTTGATCATGTGTTGCAGTTTTGCTACAGTGGGTGTTGTGGTGCAGATGATTGAATATTTACAACCATTAAGGGTGAGTAGTTTTACTTTATTTTAGCTTTGTTACACACTGCTTCACTTCTTTTTTTACATGTGACAGTGAATGCTAAAATGTGGCTTAAAACATTGCGTACATACCATAAAGTTGTTTGGATGGCCACGGCTTGACCCTGGAACAGATTATTATATTTCCTATGAGACAGGTTGTGTCCAATAGAAACACCCTGGGAGCTAGGGTGCTAGGGAACCTTAAACATTTCCTGTTGTTGGCCACAGCTTGACCCTGGAACAGACTATTTCTATATTGAATAAAATAATACACAAAGTGGCGTTTTTAGAAAGTCAGTTTTTAGTGACCCCTTATGCAGTTTTCATGCAGACAAGCACAGAAAATGTCTGCTTTTTTCAAAATATACCTGTTCACGTGACTGAAATGTGTCATGGCTCACACCAGATTGACATCTAGCAAAACACACACACACACACAGACTCAGCTGAAACAGTCCATGCTGGCCTTGGCTCGTTCCATCTCGTGGAGGAAGTTATAAAACTGAGGGAGTGTCAGCTCTGTATGAATAATAAAAAAAAGAAAGAATTTTTCACACAATATAACACAAAATGCATTGGATTTTAGGATGACTATGTGTTGCATGTCAGCTAATTGTTTGTGCACATATGTGTTCCAGTGAAGCTTTAGTAAAGCCAAGGAAAGCTTACCCATGTAGACGTTCTCTGTGGAATTCCCCTTGCGGACCACCAGTTTTAGCTAGAAGCAGGGAAGGTGTGTGATTACAATGGCTGTGCGTTGACTCGTTTTCAGTGGATCGTGAATCTACTCTGATACAAGCTGCACACTGACTATTCTAAAATACATCCGATAGTATTTAGAGAAGATGCTTCACCACATCTCAGTCCATGTTGGGATTCCTCTTTCCCTCATTGAACCACAGCTCTCCCAGTGCTGTCTGCACTCGTGCAGCCGAGGACTGTAACACTACCACAACAAAGACCAGACTATAATGGTACATCTATACTGCTACACAAGCTGTACACTGACTCATCTCAAATACATCCTATACATCGTCATTAGACAAGATATACGATCATAAAAGCTGCTGTGCAGCAATTTGCTGCCTCACCACATCATGGTGCATGTTGGGATTCATCGTTCTCTCATCAACCACAGCTCCCCCAGTGCCGACAGCACTCGTGCAGCCCAGAACCATGACGCTACTGCCACCATGCTTGACTGTAGGACACATTATTACCGCCGTTCAAGCTGTACACTGAAGTGGACAAAGTTTGACTTTCTACAGCGTATAGGAGGACGAAGGTTAGAAATCTAGGGGTCACAATCTAGGGGACTTGAACTTTAACTTCCCCATGAAATGAATTACTTGTTACCACCTGAAGAGCGTTGCACACATTAGGGGAATGGTGTCCACGCTCTCTGAACCAGCGGTAAAATTGCTGCAGTACATCCAGAATGCCACAGCTCGGGTCCTGACTAGAACCAGGAAATACGGCCCCCTGCATTGGCTTCTCCTTGCTCAGACAACAGTCTTTTCACGGTCTAGCGGCAAAGTGCCATGTCTGACATGTTGGAGCCGGATGAGCAATCTCGGGCTCCCAGAAGCTCGGGGAGCGGTCTCCGGCTTATGCCCAGAGTCGGGACTCAGCACGGCGAGGCTGCTACCGCCTGGAACGGTCTTCCAGAAGATGCGAGACGGGCCTCAACTTTGGCACTTCTATTTAGCGGAGCCTAGACAAATGAAGGTATTTCATCTGTGCTCTTCGCTTTCTGTAAAGCACTTTGAATGACCTTGTATAGAAATTGTGCTCTATAATTACACTTGCCTTGCCTATTGTCCTTACATAAGATGCAATAACATGCCTGCTGAAACATGCTTGCTTTTTTGTCAGGTACTCTGCGTGCGTGCGTGTGTGTGTACCTGCAGGAAGATGTTGCTCACTTTCTGGATCTCACTGGTGCCGACAGTCACTGTCAAATATAAAACAGTCCTATATGAAAACGCAGACTATCTCCAAAGACATTGCAGTGCAGCTGTGGGATGGGCGGATTCCGTGTATCCCAGCAAGCTGTGTCGCGGTTAAAATGATCGCATCTTTAAGGTGTTATTTTGTACAGACAGTGGAAGGCGGTGTCGTCATAGTCGTGTGAAGCTGAGTCATTATTACTTTAGGTCTGCATTTGGCACCTTTTTGTGCTTTATATAATATTGTGGACACTGTGACTCATGTAAAGCTGGAGGAGTGGTTGACCCCTTGATCACATAGATTGTTCCATGCGGGGCAGGCCAAAAAGTTTGACACGTCCGCCTTAAAGCATCTGAACGTTCCACAAAGTCATGGCATGAACGCGCTTTGTTTCTTCTTCCTTGTTTGAAGATTGATAGTTTCTTTTTGCACGCGTGGCGTTTTACATATCAAGCAAACTTAAACACCACCACCACCAGTTTTCCATGCCATCACTACAAAAATACTTCATTAATATTGAATCCTACTTTGTGGAAATGGACTTATCGCTGTCAAGTCTGGAAACAATGAACCTCTACAAAGGAGGGACTGCCGTGTTGACTTTTGGCCACTTGAGGGCACAACAGATCAACAAAACATGGTTCCATTGCCAGCTAACATCTAGATTAGAGCTAGGGTATCATAAGGAGACTTTAGTGTGGAATTCCAAAATAAAGGCGCCCTATGTAACACCACCTGGTGAGAGGCATGAAGTCACCGTGTCTTCTCGCCATCTCATGCAGAGGTGCAGCCTGTTAGCATGTCAATTAAGATTTAAATAACCCACCGGAAGACAATTACCTCCACAATAGCCTCCCTGCATGTCAGTGGGTAAACAATGAGACCGCCGCCCAACTCATCAGGGACGTCAATGATGCTAAGTAACCCACTTTCACCCACTGTAAAACAACTTCTTTTCAGTTCTTAGCTTGCCACGCCCTTGTGGAAACTGTCATGATATTAAGGCTTCACTTTTTACACTTGTATGACAGTTAGCAATGCCAAAATGTGACTTAAAACACTGCCTGTACACTTAATGGCGCTTTTACCACAGTCACAGTTTGACCCTGGAACAGACGGGTCAGCGCAGGGTAAAGATAGATCTAGTTGGAAGTTGTTGGTTTGAGTTGATCTCACCTCCGAACTTCCACTCCATGTCCACCAGCTGGTTGACCATCAGAGTGTGTCTCACGGCCAGTCGTGACAGGGCCGCACTATGCTCCGCCCACTGTAACGTACCAATGACATGTCTTATGCAAGCATTAGTTAGTTTTTTACGACTGCCTATTAAGAAGACTTCAGCAAAAGGAAATTCGACAAAGATTAAAGAAATTGACCTGTTGGGAAAAGTGTGATGCCTTGTCTTCATGAAGTCCTGTAAAGAAAAGCAACACTTAACACCTTACAACACAGCTTTTTTTTAGCTTGCTGTGGGTTACTGCAGCAAACGTATCTTGTGTTAGGGGCCTTACAGTAACATTACTGACAACCAGTGACCAGTGTCGAATAGTACATAGCATTCACAGT